>NC_048574.1:87734747-87749747 GCF_013265735.2 Oncorhynchus mykiss
TATATCTACTTATATAGAGTATGTATACTGTACTATATATCTACTTAACTTTGTTTTTGTCAAAGAATCCTCCATTTGCAGCAATTACAGCCTTTGCAGATCTTTGGCATTCTAGTTGTCAGTTTGTTGAGGTAATCTGAAGAGATTTCACCCCGTGCTTCCTGAAGCACCTCCCACCCGTTGGATTGGCTTGATGGGCACTTCTTCTCTCTCGGGTTGAGATCTGGTGACTGTGCTGGCCACTCCACTATAGACAGAATACCAGCTGACTGCTTCTTCCCTAAATAGCTCTTGCGTAGCTTGGAGCTGTGCTTCGGGTTTTTTCAGAGATGTATAATCACATGGTAAACTGACACCGCCTGGTATAGAGGTCCTTGGATGGGCAGGGAGCTATGCCCCAGTTTACCATGTGATTCTACATCTCTGACACCGCCTGGTATAGAGGTCCTGGAGGGCAGGGAGCTCTGCCCAGTCTACCATGTGATTCTACATCTCTGACACCGCCTGGTATAGAGGTCCTGGAGGGCAGGGAGCTCTGCCCCAGTTTACCATGTGATTCTACATCTAGCAGGGGAGACTCTCTGTGGTAGCCTTACTCTCTCACTCTGTGTGTGTGTTTGTGTGTGTGTGTGTGTGTGTGTGTGTGTGTGTGTGTGTGTGTGTGTGTGTTCAGGAGGAGGGCAGAGTTCTTTGAACTGGGTCAGAGAGGAGTGAGGTGGGAGGAGGACAGGCACAGAGACTTACTAAGGTGAGAATCCTAAACCCTATGTAGTGCACTACTTTAGACTGCAGCCCAATGGGCCTAAAGTAGTGCACAAGGGTCCCGTTTGGGCACCGCCTGGTATAGAGGTCCTGGATGGGTACTTCTCTGCGTTAAGTAGTGCACTACTTTATGACACCCTAAACCCTATATAGTGCACTACTTTATGACACCCTATTCTCTATATAGTGCACTACTTTATGACACCCTAAACCCTATATAGTGCACTACTTTATGACACCCTATTCTCTATATAGTGCACTACTTTATGACACCCTATTCTCTATATAGTGCACTACTTTATGACACCCTATTCTCTATATAGTGCACTACTTTATGACACCCTAAACCCTATATAGTGCACTACTTTATGACACCCTATTCTCTATATAGTGCACTACTTTATGACACCCTATTCTCTATATAGTGCACTACTTTATGACACCCTATTCTCTATATAGTGCACTACTTCATGACACCCTATTCTCTATATAGTGCACTACTTTATGACACCCTATTCTCTATATAGTGCACTACTTTATGACACCCTATTCTCTATATAGTGCACTACTTTATGACACCCTATTCTCTATATAGTGCACTACTTTATGACACCCTATTCTCTATATAGTACACTACTTTATGACACCCTATTCTCTATATAGTGCACTACTTTATGACACCCTATTCTCTATATAGTGCACTACTTTATGACACCATATTCTCTATATAGTGCACTACTTTATGACACCCTATTCTCTATATAGTGCACTACTTTATGACACCCTATTCTCTATATAGTGCACTACTTTATGACACCCTATTCCCTATATAGTGCACTACTTTATGACACCCTATTCTCTATATAGTGCACTACTTTATGACACCCTATTCTCTATATAGTGCACTACTTTATGACACCCTAAACCCTATATAGTGCACTACTTTATGACACCCTATTCTCTATATAGTGCACTACTTTATGACACCCTAAACCCTATATAGTGCACTACTTTATGACACCCTATTCTCTATATAGTGCACTACTTTATGACACCCTATTCTCTATATAGTGCACTACTTTATGACACCCTATTCTCTATATAGTGCACTACTTTATGACACCCTATTCTCTATATAGTGCACTACTTTATGACACCCTATTCTCTATATAGTGCACTACTTTATGACACCCTATTCTCTATATAGTGCACTACTTTATGACACCCTATTCTCTATATAGTACACTACTTTATGACACCCTATTCTCTATATAGTGCACTACTTTATGACACCCTATTCTCTATATAGTGCACTACTTTATGACACCCTAAACCCTATATAGTGCACTACTTTATGACACCCTATTCTCTATATAGTGCACTACTTTATGACACCCTATTCTCTATATAGTGCACTACTTTATGACACCCTATTCTCTATATAGTGCACTACTTTATGACACCCTATTCTCTATATAGTGCACTACTTTATGACACCCTATTCCCTATATAGTGCACTACTTTATGACACCCTATTCTCTATATAGTGCACTACTTTATGACACCCTATTCTCTATATAGTGCACTACTTTATGACACCCTATTCTCTATATAGTGCACTACTTTATGACACCCTATTCTCTATATAGTGCACTACTTTATGACACCCTATTCTCTATATAGTACACTACTTTATGACACCCTATTCTCTATATAGTGCACTACTTTATGACACTCTAAACCCTATATAGTGCACTACTTTATGACACCCTATTCTCTATATAGTGCACTACTTTATGACACCCTATTCTCTATATAGTGCACTACTTTATGACACCCTATTCTCTATATAGTGCACTACTTTATGACACCCTATTCTCTATATAGTGCACTACTTTATGACACCCTATTCTCTATATAGTGCACTACTTTATGACACCCTATTCTCTATATAGTGCACTACTTTATGACACCCTATTCTCTATATAGTGCACTACTTTATGACACCCTAAACCCTATATAGTGCACTACTTTATGACACCCTATTCTCTATATAGTGCACTACTTTATGACACTCTAAACCCTATATAGTGCACTACTTTATGACACTCTAAACCCTATATAGTGCACTACTTTATGACACTCTAAACCCTATATAGTGCACTACTTTATGACACTCTAAACCCTATATAGTGCACTACTTTATGACACTCTAAACCCTATATAGTGCACTACTTTATGACACCCTAAACCCTATATATAGTGCACTACTTTATGACACCCTATTCTCTATATAGTGCACTACTTTATGACACCCTAAACCCTATATAGTGCACTACTTTATGACACCCTAAACCCTATATAGTGCACTACTTTATGACACCCTATTCTCTATATAGTGCACTACTTTATGACACCCTATTCTCTATATAGTGCACTACTTTATGACACCCTAAACCCTATATAGTGCACTACTTTATGACACCCTATTCTCTATATAGTGCACTACTTTATGACACCCTAAACCCTATATAGTGCACTACTTTATGACACCCTATTCTCTATATAGTGCACTACTTTATGACACCCTATTCTCTATATAGTGCACTACTTTATGACACCCTATTCTCTATATAGTGCACTACTTTATGACACCCTATTCTCTATATAGTGCACTACTTTATGACACCCTATTCCCTATATAGTGCACTACTTTATGACACCCTAAACCCTATATAGTGCACTACTTTATGACACCCTATTCTCTATATAGTGCACTACTTTATGACACCCTATTCCCTATATAGTGCACTACTTTATGACACCCTAAACCCTATATAGTGCACTACTTTATGACACCCTAAACCCTATATAGTGCACTACTTTATGACACCCTATTCTCTATATAGTGCACTACTTTATGACACCCTAAACCCTATATAGTGCACTACTTTATGACACCCTATTCTCTATATAGTGCACTACTTTATGACACCCTAAACCCTATATAGTGCACTACTTTATGACACCCTATTCTCTATATAGTGCACTACTTTATGACACCCTATTCTCTATATAGTGCACTACTTTATGACACCCTATTCTCTATATAGTGCACTACTTTATGACACCCTAAACCCTATATAGTGCACTACTTTATGACACCCTATTCTCTATATAGTGCACTACTTTATGACACCCTAAACCCTATATAGTGCACTACTTTATGACACCCTAAACCCTATATAGTGCACTACTTTATGACACCCTATTCTCTATATAGTGCACTACTTTATGACACCCTAAACCCTATATAGTGCACTACTTTATGACACCCTATTCTCTATATAGTGCACTACTTTATGACACCCTAAACCCTATATAGTACACTACTTTATGACACCCTATTCTCTATATAGTGCACTACTTTATGACACTCTAAACCCTATATAGTGCACTACTTTATGACACCCTATTCTCTATATAGTGCACTACTTTATGACACCCTATTCTCTATATAGTGCACTACTTTATGACACCCTATTCTCTATATAGTGCACTACTTTATGACACCCTAAACCCTATATAGTGCACTACTTTATGACACCCTATTCTCTATATAGTGCACTACTTTATGACACCCTAAACCCTATATAGTGCACTACTTTATGACACCCTATTCTCTATATAGTGCACTACTTTATGACACCCTATTCTCTATATAGTGCACTACTTTATGACACCCTAAACCCTATATAGTGCACTACTTTATGACACCCTAAACCCTATATAGTGCACTACTTTATGACACCCTATTCTCTATATAGTGCACTACTTTATGACACCCTAAACCCTATATAGTGCACTACTTTATGACACCCTATTCTCTATATAGTGCACTACTTTATGACACCCTAAACCCTATATAGTACACTACTTTATGACACCCTATTCTCTATATAGTGCACTACTTTATGACACTCTAAACCCTATATAGTGCACTACTTTATGACACCCTATTCTCTATATAGTGCACTACTTTATGACACCCTATTCTCTATATAGTGCACTACTTTATGACACCCTATTCTCTATATAGTGCACTACTTTATGACACCCTATTCTCTATATAGTGCACTACTTTATGACACCCTAAACCCTATATAGTGCACTACTTTATGACACCCTATTCTCTATATAGTGCACTACTTTATGACACCCTATTCTCTATATAGTGCACTACTTTATGACACCCTATTCTCTATATAGTGCACTACTTTATGACACCCTATTCCCTATATAGTGCACTACTTTATGACACCCTATTCTCTATATAGTGCACTACTTTATGACACCCTATTCTCTATATAGTGCACTACTTTATGACACCCTAAACCCTATATAGTGCACTACTTTATGACACCCTATTCTCTATATAGTGCACTACTTTATGACACCCTAAACCCTATATAGTGCACTACTTTATGACACCCTATTCTCTATATAGTGCACTACTTTATGACACCCTATTCTCTATATAGTGCACTACTTTATGACACCCTATTCTCTATATAGTGCACTACTTTATGACACCCTAAACCCTATATAGTGCACTACTTTATGACACCCTATTCTCTATATAGTGCACTACTTTATGACACCCTATTCTCTATATAGTGCACTACTTTATGACACCCTATTCTCTATATAGTGCACTACTTTATGACACCCTATTCTCTATATAGTGCACTACTTTATGACACCCTATTCTCTATATAGTGCACTACTTTATGACACCCTATTCTCTATATAGTACACTACTTTATGACACCCTATTCTCTATATAGTGCACTACTTTATGACACCCTATTCTCTATATAGTGCACTACTTTATGACACCCTAAACCCTATATAGTGCACTACTTTATGACACCCTATTCTCTATATAGTGCACTACTTTATGACACCCTATTCTCTATATAGTGCACTACTTTATGACACCCTATTCTCTATATAGTGCACTACTTTATGACACCCTATTCTCTATATAGTGCACTACTTTATGACACCCTATTCCCTATATAGTGCACTACTTTATGACACCCTATTCTCTATATAGTGCACTACTTTATGACACCCTATTCTCTATATAGTGCACTACTTTATGACACCCTATTCTCTATATAGTGCACTACTTTATGACACCCTATTCTCTATATAGTGCACTACTTTATGACACCCTATTCTCTATATAGTACACTACTTTATGACACCCTATTCTCTATATAGTGCACTACTTTATGACACTCTAAACCCTATATAGTGCACTACTTTATGACACCCTATTCTCTATATAGTGCACTACTTTATGACACCCTATTCTCTATATAGTGCACTACTTTATGACACCCTATTCTCTATATAGTGCACTACTTTATGACACCCTATTCTCTATATAGTGCACTACTTTATGACACCCTATTCTCTATATAGTGCACTACTTTATGACACCCTATTCTCTATATAGTGCACTACTTTATGACACCCTATTCTCTATATAGTGCACTACTTTATGACACCCTAAACCCTATATAGTGCACTACTTTATGACACCCTATTCTCTATATAGTGCACTACTTTATGACACTCTAAACCCTATATAGTGCACTACTTTATGACACTCTAAACCCTATATAGTGCACTACTTTATGACACTCTAAACCCTATATAGTGCACTACTTTATGACACTCTAAACCCTATATAGTGCACTACTTTATGACACTCTAAACCCTATATAGTGCACTACTTTATGACACCCTAAACCCTATATATAGTGCACTACTTTATGACACCCTATTCTCTATATAGTGCACTACTTTATGACACCCTAAACCCTATATAGTGCACTACTTTATGACACCCTAAACCCTATATAGTGCACTACTTTATGACACCCTATTCTCTATATAGTGCACTACTTTATGACACCCTATTCTCTATATAGTGCACTACTTTATGACACCCTAAACCCTATATAGTGCACTACTTTATGACACCCTATTCTCTATATAGTGCACTACTTTATGACACCCTAAACCCTATATAGTGCACTACTTTATGACACCCTATTCTCTATATAGTGCACTACTTTATGACACCCTATTCTCTATATAGTGCACTACTTTATGACACCCTATTCTCTATATAGTGCACTACTTTATGACACCCTATTCTCTATATAGTGCACTACTTTATGACACCCTATTCCCTATATAGTGCACTACTTTATGACACCCTAAACCCTATATAGTGCACTACTTTATGACACCCTATTCTCTATATAGTGCACTACTTTATGACACCCTATTCCCTATATAGTGCACTACTTTATGACACCCTAAACCCTATATAGTGCACTACTTTATGACACCCTAAACCCTATATAGTGCACTACTTTATGACACCCTATTCTCTATATAGTGCACTACTTTATGACACCCTAAACCCTATATAGTGCACTACTTTATGACACCCTATTCTCTATATAGTGCACTACTTTATGACACCCTAAACCCTATATAGTGCACTACTTTATGACACCCTATTCTCTATATAGTGCACTACTTTATGACACCCTATTCTCTATATAGTGCACTACTTTATGACACCCTATTCTCTATATAGTGCACTACTTTATGACACCCTAAACCCTATATAGTGCACTAATTTATGACACCCTATTCTCTATATAGTGCACTACTTTATGACACCCTAAACCCTATATAGTGCACTACTTTATGACACCCTAAACCCTATATAGTGCACTACTTTATGACACCCTATTCTCTATATAGTGCACTACTTTATGACACCCTAAACCCTATATAGTGCACTACTTTATGACACCCTATTCTCTATATAGTGCACTACTTTATGACACCCTAAACCCTATATAGTACACTACTTTATGACACCCTATTCTCTATATAGTGCACTACTTTATGACACTCTAAACCCTATATAGTGCACTACTTTATGACACCCTATTCTCTATATAGTGCACTACTTTATGACACCCTATTCTCTATATAGTGCACTACTTTATGACACCCTATTCTCTATATAGTGCACTACTTTATGACACCCTAAACCCTATATAGTGCACTACTTTATGACACCCTATTCTCTATATAGTGCACTACTTTATGACACCCTAAACCCTATATAGTGCACTACTTTATGACACCCTATTCTCTATATAGTGCACTACTTTATGACACCCTATTCTCTATATAGTGCACTACTTTATGACACCCTATTCTCTATATAGTGCACTACTTTATGACACCCTAAACCCTATATAGTGCACTACTTTATGACACCCTATTCTCTATATAGTGCACTACTTTATGACACCCTAAACCCTATATAGTGCACTACTTTATGACACCCTAAACCCTATATAGTGCACTACTTTATGACACCCTATTCTCTATATAGTGCACTACTTTATGACACCCTAAACCCTATATAGTGCACTACTTTATGACACCCTATTCTCTATATAGTGCACTACTTTATGACACCCTAAACCCTATATAGTACACTACTTTATGACACCCTATTCTCTATATAGTGCACTACTTTATGACACTCTAAACCCTATATAGTGCACTACTTTATGACACCCTATTCTCTATATAGTGCACTACTTTATGACACCCTATTCTCTATATAGTGCACTACTTTATGACACCCTATTCTCTATATAGTGCACTACTTTATGACACCCTATTCTCTATATAGTGCACTACTTTATGACACCCTAAACCCTATATAGTGCACTACTTTATGACACCCTATTCTCTATATAGTGCACTACTTTATGACACCCTATTCTCTATATAGTACACTACTTTATGACACCCTAAACCCTATATATAGTGCACTACTTTATGACACCCTATTCTCTATATAGTGCACTACTTTATGACACCCTAAACCCTATATAGTGCACTACTTTATGACACCCTATTCTCTATATAGTGCACTACTTTATGACACCCTATTCTCTATATAGTACACTACTTTATGACACCCTATTCTCTATATAGTGCACTACTTTATGACACCCTATTCTCTATATAGTGCACTACTTTATGACACCCTATTCTCTATATAGTGCACTACTTTATGACACCCTATTCTCTATATAGTGCACTACTTTATGACACCCTAAACCCTATATAGTGCACTACTTTATGACACTCTAAACCCTATATAGTGCACTACTTTATGACACCCTATTCTCTATATAGTGCACTACTTTATGACACCCTATTCTCTATATAGTGCACTACTTTATGACACCCTATTCTCTATATAGTGCACTACTTTATGACACCCTATTCTCTATATAGTGCACTACTTTATGACACTCTAAACCCTATATAGTGCACTACTTTATGACACTCTAAACCCTATATAGTGCACTACTTTATGACACTCTAAACCCTATATAGTGCACTACTTTATGACACTCTAAACCCTATATAGTGCACTACTTTATGACACTCTAAACCCTATATAGTGCACTACTTTATGACACCCTAAACCCTATATATAGTGCACTACTTTATGACACCCTATTCTCTATATAGTGCACTACTTTATGACACCCTATTCTCTATATAGTGCACTACTTTATGACACCCTATTCTCTATATAGTGCACTACTTTATGACACCCTAAACCCTATATAGTGCACTACTTTATGACACTCTAAACCCTATATAGTGCACTACTTTATGACACCCTATTCTCTATATAGTGCACTACTTTATGACACCCTATTCTCTATATAGTGCACTACTTTATGACACCCTATTCTCTATATAGTGCACTACTTTATGACACCCTAAACCCTATATAGTGCACTACTTTATGACACCCTATTCTCTATATAGTGCACTACTTTATGACACCCTATTCTCTATATAGTGCACTACTTTATGACACCCTAAACCCTATATAGTGCACTACTTTATGACACCCTATTCTCTATATAGTGCACTACTTTATGACACCCTAAACCCTATATAGTGCACTACTTTATGACACCCTATTCTCTATATAGTGCACTACTTTATGACACCCTATTCTCTATATAGTGCACTACTTTATGACACCCTATTCTCTATATAGTGCACTACTTTATGACACCCTAAACCCTATATAGTGCACTACTTTATGACACCCTATTCTCTATATAGTGCACTACTTTATGACACCCTAAACCCTATATAGTGCACTACTTTATGACACCCTATTCTCTATATAGTGCACTACTTTATGACACCCTAAACCCTATATAGTGCACTACTTTATGACACCCTAAACCCTATATAGTGCACTACTTTATGACACCCTATTCTCTATATAGTGCACTACTTTATGACACCCTATTCTCTATATAGTGCACTACTTTATGACACCCTAAACCCTATATAGTGCACTACTTTATGACACCCTATTCTCTATATAGTGCACTACTTTATGACACCCTAAACCCTATATAGTGCACTACTTTATGACACCCTATTCTCTATATAGTGCACTACTTTATGACACCCTAAACCCTATATAGTGCACTACTTTATGACACCCTATTCTCTATATAGTGCACTACTTTATGACACCCTATTCTCTATATAGTGCACTACTTTATGACACCCTATTCTCTATATAGTGCACTACTTTATGACACCCTAAACCCTATATAGTGCACTACTTTATGACACCCTATTCTCTATATAGTGCACTACTTTATGACACTCTAAACCCTATATAGTGCACTACTTTATGACACCCTATTCTCTATATAGTGCACTACTTTATGACACCCTAAACCCTATATATAGTGCACTACTTTATGACACTCTAAACCCTATATAGTGCACTACTTTATGACACTCTAAACCCTATATAGTGCACTACTTTATGACACCCTATTCTCTATATAGTGCACTACTTTATGACACCCTAAACCCTATATAGTGCACTACTTTATGACACCCTATTCTCTATATAGTGCACTACTTTATGACACCCTATTCTCTATATAGTGCACTACTTTATGACACCCTAAACCCTATATATAGTGCACTACTTTATGACACTCTAAACCCTATATAGTGCACTACTTTATGACACTCTAAACCCTATATAGTGCACTACTTTATGACACCCTATTCTCTATATAGTGCACTACTTTATGACACCCTAAACCCTATATAGTGCACTACTTTATGACACCCTATTCTCTATATAGTGCACTACTTTATGACACCCTATTCTCTATATAGTGCACTACTTTATGACACCCTAAACCCTATATAGTGCACTACTTTATGACACCCTATTCTCTATATAGTGCACTACTTTATGACACCCTAAACCCTATATATAGTGCACTACTTTATGACACCCTAAACCCTATATAGTGCACTACTTTATGACACCCTAAACCCTATATAGTGCACTACTTTATGACACCCTAAACCCTATATAGTGCACTACTTTATGACACCCTATTCTCTATATAGTGCACTACTTTATGACACCCTAAACCCTATATAGTGCACTACTTTATGACACCCTATTCTCTATATAGTGCACTACTTTATGACACCCTATTCTCTATATAGTGCACTACTTTATGACACCCTATTCTCTATATAGTGCACTACTTTATGACACCCTATTCTCTATATAGTGCACTACTTTATGACACCCTATTCTCTATATAGTACACTACTTTATGACACCCTAAACCCTATATAGTGCACTACTTTATGACACCCTATTCTCTATATAGTGCACTACTTTATGACACCCTATTCTCTATATAGTGCACTACTTTATGACACCCTAAACCCTATATAGTGCACTACTTTATGACACCCTAAACCCTATATAGTGCACTACTTTATGACACCCTATTCTCTATATAGTGCACTACTTTATGACACCCTATTCTCTATATAGTGCACTACTTTATGACACCCTATTCTCTATATAGTGCACTACTTTATGACACCCTATTCTCTATATAGTACACTACTTTATGACACCCTATTCTCTATATAGTGCACTACTTTATGACACCCTATTCTCTATATAGTGCACTACTTTATGACACTCTAAACCCTATATAGTGCACTACTTTATGACACCCTATTCTCTATATAGTGCACTACTTTATGACACTCTAAACCCTATATAGTGCACTACTTTATGACACTCTAAACCCTATATAGTGCACTACTTTATGACACTCTAAACCCTATATAGTGCACTACTTTATGACACTCTAAACCCTATATAGTGCACTACTTTATGACACCCTATTCTCTATATAGTGCACTACTTTATGACACTCTAAACCCTATATAGTGCACTACTTTATGACACTCTAAACCCTATATAGTGCACTACTTTATGACACTCTAAACCCTATATAGTGCACTACTTTATGACACCCTAAACCCTATATATAGTGCACTACTTTATGACACCCTATTCTCTATATAGTGCACTACTTTATGACACCCTATTCTCTATATAGTGCACTACTTTATGACACCCTATTCTCTATATAGTGCACTACTTTATGACACCCTAAACCCTATATAGTGCACTACTTTATGACACCCTATTCTCTATATAGTGCACTACTTTATGACACCCTAAACCCTATATAGTGCACTACTTTATGACACTCTAAACCCTATATAGTGCACTACTTTATGACACCCTATTCTCTATATAGTGCACTACTTTATGACACCCTATTTTCTATATAGTGCACTACTTTATGACACCCTATTCTCTATATAGTGCACTACTTTATGACACCCTATTCTCTATATAGTGTACTACTTTATGACACCCTAAACCCTATATAGTGCACTACTTTATGACACCCTATTCTCTATATAGTGCACTACTTTATGACACCCTATTCTCTATATAGTGCACTACTTTATGACACCCTATTCTCTATATAGTGCACTACTTTATGACACCCTATTCTCTATATAGTGCACTACTTTATGACACCCTAAACCCTATATAGTGCACTACTTTATGACACCCTATTCTCTATATAGTGCACTACTTTATGACACCCTAAACCCTATATAGTGCACTACTTTATGACACCCTATTCTCTATATAGTGCACTACTTTATGACACCCTATTCTCTATATAGTGCACTACTTTATGACACCCTATTCTCTATATAGTGCACTACTTTATGACACCCTAAACCCTATATAGTGCACTACTTTATGACACCCTATTCTCTATATAGTGCACTACTTTATGACACCCTAAACCCTATATAGTGCACTACTTTATGACACCCTATTCTCTATATAGTGCACTACTTTATGACACCCTAAACCCTATATAGTGCACTACTTTATGACACCCTAAACCCTATATAGTGCACTACTTTATGACACCCTAAACCCTATATAGTGCACTACTTTATGACACCCTATTCTCTATATAGTGCACTACTTTATGACACCCTATTCTCTATATAGTGCACTACTTTATGACACCCTAAACCCTATATAGTGCACTACTTTATGACACCCTATTCTCTATATAGTGCACTACTTTATGACACTCTAAACCCTATATAGTGCACTACTTTATGACACCCTATTCTCTATATAGTGCACTACTTTATGACACCCTAAACCCTATATATAGTGCACTACTTTATGACACTCTAAACCCTATATAGTGCACTACTTTATGACACCCTAAACCCTATATAGTGCACTACTTTATGACACCCTAAACCCTATATAGTGCACTACTTTATGACACCCTAAACCCTATATAGTGCACTACTTTATGACACCCTATTCTCTATATAGTGCACTACTTTATGACACCCTATTCTCTATATAGTGCACTACTTTATGACACCCTAAACCCTATATAGTGCACTACTTTATGACACCCTATTCTCTATATAGTGCACTACTTTATGACACTCTAAACCCTATATAGTGCACTACTTTATGACACCCTATTCTCTATATAGTGCACTACTTTATGACACCCTAAACCCTATATATAGTGCACTACTTTATGACACCCTATTCTCTATATAGTGCACTACTTTATGACACCCTAAACCCTATATAGTGCACTACTTTATGACACCCTATTCTCTATATAGTGCACTACTTTATGACACCCTAAACCCTATATATAGTGCACTACTTTATGACACCCTAAACCCTATATAGTGCACTACTTTATGACACCCTAAACCCTATATAGTGCACTACTTTATGACACCCTAAACCCTATATAGTGCACTACTTTATGACACCCTATTCTCTATATAGTGCACTACTTTATGACACCCTAAACCCTATATAGTGCACTACTTTATGACACCCTATTCTCTATATAGTGCACTACTTTATGACACCCTATTCTCTATATAGTGCACTACTTTATGACACCCTATTCTCTATATAGTGCACTACTTTGTGACACCCTATTCTCTATATAGTGCACTACTTTATGACACCCTATTCTCTATATAGTGCACTACTTTATGACACCCTATTCTCTATATAGTGCACTACTTTATGACACCCTAAACCCTATATATAGTGCACTACTTTATGACACCCTAAACCCTATATAGTGCACTACTTTATGACACCCTAAACCCTATATAGTGCACTACTTTATGACACCCTAAACCCTATATAGTGCACTACTTTATGACACCCTATTCTCTATATAGTGCACTACTTTATGACACCCTATTCTCTATATAGTGCACTACTTTATGACACCCTATTCTCTATATAGTGCACTACTTTATGACACCCTATTCTCTATATAGTGCACTACTTTATGACACCCTATTCTCTATATAGTGCACTACTTTATGACACCCTATTCTCTATATAGTGCACTACTTTATGACACCCTATTCTCTATATAGTGCACTACTTTATGACACCCTATTCTCTATATAGTGCACTACTTTATGACACTCTAAACCCTATATAGTGCACTACTTTATGACACCCTAAACCCTATATAGTGCACTACTTTATGACACCCTAAACCCTATATAGTGCACTACTTTATGACACCCTATTCTCTATATAGTGCACTACTTTATGACACC
>NC_048574.1:87752247-87789747 GCF_013265735.2 Oncorhynchus mykiss
CTCCTCAGACAGCTAAGTTGGTGGCATCAGAGTTTTTCGCTCAAGGAGACCGAGAGAAGGAAGAGTTCAACATCAAACCTGTCGTAAGTAGCTATCGCTGCCTGGAACTTAGGTCAACATCAAACCTGTCGTCAGTAGCTATCGCTGCCTGGAACTTAGTTCAACATCAAACCTGTCGTCAGTAGCTATCGCTGCCTGGAACTTAGTTCAACATCAAACCTGTCGTAAGTAGCTATCGCTGCCTGGAACTTAGTTCAACATCAAACCTGTCGTAAGTAGCTATCGCTGCCTGGAACTTAGTTCAACATCAAACCTGTTGTAAGTAGCTACCGCTGCCTGGAACTTAGTTCAACATCAAACCTGTTGTAAGTAGCTACCGCTGCCTGGAACTTAGTTCAACATCAAACCTGTCGTAAGTAGCTATCGCTGCCTGGAACTTAGTTCAACATCAAACCTGTCGTCAGTAGCTATCGCTGCCTGGAACTTAGTTCAACATCAAACCTGTCGTAAGTAGCTATCGCTGCCTGGAACTTAGTTCAACATCAAACCTGTCGTCAGTAGCTATCGCTGCCTGGAACTTAGTTCAACATCAAACCTCAATGCATGGAACTTCGCTACTTACAACAGGTTTGATGTTGAACTAAGTTCCAAGACAACATGTTAACTCAGTTGACCTCTGACCTGCATGTTAACTCAGTTGACCTCTGACCTGCAAGACAACATGTTTAACTCAGTTGACCTCTGACCTGCATGTTAACTCAGTTGACCTCTGACCTGCAAGACAACATGTTAACTCAGTTGACCTCTGACCTGCAAGACAACATGTTAACTCAGTTGACCTCTGACCTGCAAGATAACATGTTAACTCAGTTGACCTCTGACCTGCAAGACAACATGTTAACTCAGTGGACCTCTGACCTACAAGACAACATGTTAACTCAGTTGACCTCTGACTTGCAAGATAACATGTTAACTCAGTTGACCTCTGACCTGCAAGACAACATGTTAACTCAGTGGACCTCTGACCTGCAAGACAACATGTTAACTCATATTATTGTTAACTCAGTTGACCTCTGACCTGCAGGACAACATGTTTAACTCAGTTGACCTCTGACCTGCAGGACAACATGTTAACTCAGTTGACCTCTGACCTACAAGACAACATGTTAACTCAGTTGACCATTGACTTGCAGGACAACATGTTTAACTCAGTGGACCTCTGACCTGCAGGACAACATGTTAACTCAGTTGACCTCTGACCTGCATGTTTAACTCAGTGGACCTCTGACCTGCAGGACAACATGTTAACTCATATTATTGTTAACACAGTTGACCATTGACCTGCAGGACAACATGTTTAACTCAGTTGACCTCTGACCTGCAGGACAACATGTTAACTTATATTATTGTTAACTCAGTTGACCTCTGACCTGCAGGACAACATGTTAACTCATATTAATGTTAACTCAGTTGACCTCTGACCTGCAGGACAACATGTTTAACTCAGGCGTGACAATAAATTCAATCTGTTTGTCCCCAGGACATGATGAACAGAGACAACAGCACTCGTCTTCCTCACATGCAGGTCAACTACATCGATGGGATGTGCCATCCCTTATACCAGGTGGGTACTAGTCCATTCACCCTCTATACAACCTGGGTGGGTACTAGTCTATACAACCTGGGTAGGTACTATTCCATTCACCCTCTATATAACCTGGGTAGATAGTAGACCATTCACCCTCTACACAACCTGGGTGTGTCCTAGTCTACACAACCTGGGTGGGTCCTAGTCTATACAACCTGGGTGGGTCCTAGTCGATACAACCTGGGTAGATAGTAGTCCATTCACCCTCTATACAACCTGGGTAGGTGCTAGTCTATACAACCTGGGTGGGTCCCAGTCCATTCACCCTCTATACAACCTGGGTGGGTACTAGTCTATACAACCTGGGTGGGTACCAGTCTATACAAACTGGGTGGGTACCAGTCTATACAACCTGGGTGGGTACTAGTCTATACAACCTGGGTGGGTCTAGTCTATACAACCTGGGTGGATCCTAGTCTATACAACCTGGGTGGGTACTAGTCTATACAACCTGGGTGGGTACTAGTCTATACAACCTGGGTGGGTACTAGTCTATACAACCTGGGTGGGTTCTAGTCTATACAACCTGGGTGGGTCCCAGTCCATTCACCCTCTATACAACCTGGGTGGGTACTAGTCTATACAACCTGGGTGGGTACCAGTCTATACAACCTGGGTGGGTACCAGTCTATACAACCTGGGTGGGTACTAGTCTATACAACCTGGGTGGGTCCCAGTCCATTCACCCTCTATACAACCTGGGTGGGTACTAGTCTATACAACCTGGGTGGGTACCAGTCTATACAAACTGGGTGGGTACCAGTCTATACAACCTGGGTGGGTACTAGTCTATACAACCTGGGTGGGTCTAGTCTATACAACCTGGGTGGATCCTAGTCTATACAACCTGGGTGGGTACTAGTCTATACAACCTGGGTGGGTACCAGTCTATACAACCTGGGTGGGTACTAGTCTATACAACCTGGGTGGGTCTAGTCTATACAACCTGGGTGGGTTCTAGTCTATACAACCTGGGTGGGTCCTAGTCTATACAACCTGGGTGGGTCCTAGTCTATACAACCTGGGTGGGTACCAGTCTATACAACCTGGGTGGGTACTAGTCTATACAACCTGGGTGGGTACCAGTCTATACAACATGGGTGGGTACTAGTCTATACAACCTGGGTGGGTCTAGTCTATACAACCTGGGTGGGTACTAGTCTATACAACCTGGGTGGGTACTAGTCTATACAACCTGGGTGGGTACTAGTCTATACAACCTGGGTGGGTACTAGTCTATACAACCTGGGTGGGTACTAGTCTATACAACCTGGGTGGGTACCAGTCTATACAACCTGGGTGGGTACCAGTCTATACAACCTGGGTGGGTACCAGTCTATACAACCTGGGTGGGTACTAGTCTATACAACCTGGGTGGGTACTAGTCTATACAACCTGGGTGGGTACCAGTCTATACAACCTGGGTGGGTACTAGTCTATACAACCTGGGTGGGTACCAGTCTATACAACCTGGGTGGGTACTAGTCTATACAACCTGGGTGGGTACCAGTCTATACAACCTGGGTGGGTACTAGTCTATACAACCTGGGTGGGTACTAGTCTATACAACCTGGGTGGGTTCTAGTCTATACAACCTGGGTGGGTTCTAGTCTATACAACCTGGGTGGGTACCAGTCTATGCAACCTGGGTGGGTACTAGTCTATACAACCTGGGTGGGTTCTAGTCTATACAACCTGGGTGGGTCCTAGTCTATACAACCTGGGTGGGTACTAGTCTATACAACCTGGGTGGGTTCTAGTCTATACAACCTGGGTGGGTACCTGTCTATACAACCTGGGTGGGTCCTAGTCTATACAACCTGGGTGGGTACTAGTCTATACAACTTGGGTGGGTACCAGTCTATACAACCTGGGTGGGTACCAGTCTATACAACCTGGGTGGGTACTAGTCTATACAACCTGGGTGGGTACCAGTCTATACAACCTGGGTGGGTACTAGTCTATACAACCTGGGTGGGTAGTAGTCTATACAACCTGGGTGGGTACCAGTCTATACAACCTGGGTGGGTACTAGTCTATACAACCTGGGTGGGTCCTAGTCTATACAACCTGGGTGGGTCCTAGTCTATACAACCTGGGTGGGTAGTAGTCTATACAACCTGGGTGGGTTCTACCTTTGTAGGAGATCAGAAATGTATGAATTTGTATTCATTGCTTTCTCACTCTCTCCCCCACTTTTCCCCCCAACCCCCCCACCTCCCCCACTTTTCCCCCCAACCCCCCCACCTCCCCCTCTCACTCTTTCTCTCCATACCCTTCACTGTCCTCTCCCTCTCTCTCTCTTTCTCTCCCTCTCTCTCTCTCTCTTTCTCTCCATATCCTTCTCTCTCTCTCTCTCTCTCTCTCTCTCTCTCTCACTCTCTCTCTCTTTCTCCTTCTGTTTCTCTCCCTCTCTCTCTCTCTCCTTCTGTTTCTCTCCCTCTCTCTCTCTCCTTCTGTTTCTCTCCCTCTCTCTCTCCCCTACCTATCTCCCCCTCGTTTCTCAGACTCTTTCTGGGATGTTTGACTCCTGTTCTCCACTGTTGGACGGCCTCATGAGGAACAGAGAGAATTGGATGCTGCTGGCCGAGACGGGGGAGGAAGGAGAAGTAGGGGAGGAATAGAGAGATGAAAGAGAGGAACAGAGAGAACTGTATAATGACTTCGTTGTTTGTGTGAGAAAAAAGACTGGAGTATCACTGGTTATCGTCTGGTAGACCCTCCCTCAACAGCAACATCACTGCTTATCATCTGGGTAGACCCTCCCCCAACAGCAACATCACTGGTTATCGTCTAGGTAGACCCTCCCCCAACAGCAACACCGGGTAGACCCTCCCCCAACAGCAACATCACTGGTTATCGTCTGGTAGACCCTCCCTCAACAGCAACATCACTGCTTATCATCTGGGTAGACCCTCCCCCAACAGCAACATCACTGGTTATCGTCTAGGTAGACCCTCCCCCAACAGCAACACCGGGTAGACCCTCCCCCAACAGCAACATCACTGGTTATCGTCTGGGTAGACCCTCCCCCAACAGCAACATTACTGGTTATCGTCTGGGTAGACCCTCCCCCAACAGCAACATTACTGGTTATCGTCTGGGTAGACCCTCCCCCAACAGCAACATCACTGGTTATCGTCTGGGTAGACCCTCCCCCAACAGCAACATTACTGGTTATCGTCTGGGTAGACCCTCCCCCAACAGCAACATCACTGGTTATCTGGTAGACCCTCCCCCAACAGCAACATTACTGGTTATCGTCTGGGTAGACCCTCCCCCAACAGCAACATTACTGGTTATCGTCTGGGTAGACCCTCCCCCAACAGCAACATTATTGGTTATTGTCTGGGTAGACCCTCCCCCAACAGCAACATCACTGGTTATCGTCTGGTAGACCCTCCCCCAACAGCAACATCACTGGTTATCATCTGGTAGACCCTCCCCCAACAGCAACATCACTGGTTATCGTCTGGTAGACCCTCCCCCAACAGCAACATCACTGGTTATCTGGTAGACCCTCCCCCAACAGCAACATCACTGGTTATCATCTGGGTAGACCCTCCCCCAACAGCAACATCACTGGTTATCTGGGTAGACCCTCCCCCAACAGCAACATTACTGGTTATCTGGGTAGACCCTCCCCCAACAGCAACATCACTGGTTATCTGGTAGACCCTCCCCCAACAGCAACATTACTGGTTATCGTCTGGGTAGACCCTCCCCCAACAGCAACATCACTGGTTATCATCTGGTAGACCCTCCCCCAACAGCAACATTACTGGTTATCTGGTAGACCCTCCCCCAACAGCAACATCACTGGTTATCGTCTGGTAGACCCTCCCCCAACAGCAACATCACTGGTTATCTGGTAGACCCTCCCCCAACAGCAACATCACTGGTTATCGTCTGGTAGACCCTCCCCCAACAGCAACATCACTGGTTATCGTCTGGTAGACCCTCCCCCAACAGCAACATCACTGGTTATCATCTGGTAGACCCTCCCCCAACAGCAACATCACTGGTTATCTGGTAGACCCTCCCCCAACAGCAACATCACTGGTTATCTGGTAGACCCTCCCCCAACAGCAACATCACTGGTTATCTGGTAGACCCTCCCCCAACAGCAACATCACTGGTTATCTGGTAGACCCTCCCCCAACAGCAACATCACTGGTTATCATCTGGGTAGACCCTCCCCCAACAGCAACATCACTGGTTATCATCTGGGTAGACCCTCCCCCAACAGCAACATCACTGGTTATCATCTGGGTAGACCCTCCCCCAACAGCAACATCACTGGTTATCGTCTGGGTAGACCCTCCCCCAACAGCAACATCACTGGTTATCGTCTGGTAGACCCTCCCCCAACAGAAACATTACTGGTTATCGTCTGGGTAGACCCTCCCCCAACAGCAACATTACTGGTTATCTGGGTAGACCCTCCCCCAACAGCAACATCACTGGTTATCTGGGTAGACCCTCCCCCAACAGCAACATCATCCACTATACCTGGTTTAACCTGGAACTCTGTCACTCTCCACTATACCTGGTTTAACCTGGAACTCTGTCACTCTCTACTATACCTGGTTAAACCTGGAACTCTGTCACTCTCCACTATACCTGGTTTAACCTGGAACTCTGTCACTCTCTACTATACCTGGTTTAACCTGGAACTCTGTCACTCTCTACTATACCTGGTTTATCCTGGAACTCTGTCACTCTCTACTATACCTGGTTAAACCTGGAACTCTGTCACTCTCCACTATACCTGGTTTAACCTGGAACTCTGTCACTCTCTACTATACCTGGTTTAACCTGGAACTCTGTCACTCTCTACTATACCTGGTTTACCCTGGAACTCTGTCACTCTCTACTATACCTGGTTTACCCTGGAACTCTCCACTATACCTGGTTTACCCTGGAACTCTCCACTATACCTGGTTTAACCTGGAACTCTGTCACTCTCTACTATACCTGGTTAAACCTGGAACTCTGTCACTCTCCACTATACCTGGTTAAACCTGGAACTCTGTCACTCTCCACTATACCTGGTTTAACCTGGAACTCTGTCACTCTCTACTATACCTGGTTTAACCTGGAACTCTGTCACTCTCTACTATACCTGGTTAAACCTGGAACTCTCCACTATACCTGGTTTAACCTGGAACTCTGTCACTCTCTACTATACCTGGTTTAACCTGGAACTCTGTCACTCTCAACTATACCTGGTTTAACCTGGAACTCTCTACTATACCTGGTTTACCCTTGAACTCTGTCACTCTCAACTATACCTCGTTTAACCTGGAACTCTGTCACTCTCCACTATACCTGGAACTCTCCACTATACCTGGTTTACCCTGGAACTCTGTCACTCTCTACTATACCTGGTTTAACCTGGAACTCTGTCACTCTCCACTATACCTGGAACTCTCCACTATACCTGGTTTACCCTGGAACTATGTCACTCTCTACTATACCTGGTTTAACCTGGAACTCTGTCACTCTCAACTATACCTGGTTTAACCTGGAACTCTCTACTATACCTGGTTTACCCTTGAACTCTGTCACTCTCAACTATACCTCGTTTAACCTGGAACTCTGTCACTCTCCACTATACCTGGAACTCTCCACTATACCTGGTTTACCCTGGAACTCTGTCACTCTCTACTATACCTGGTTTAACCTGGAACTCTGTCACTCTCTACTATACCTGGTTTAACCTGGAACTCTCCACTATACCTGGTTTAACCTGGAACTCTGTCACTCTCTACTATACCTGGTTTAACCTGGAACTCTGTCACTCTCTACTATACCTGGTTTAACCTGGAACTCTCCACTATACCTCGTTTAACCTGGAACTCTGTCACTCTCTACTATACCTGGTTTAACCTGGAACTCTCCACTATACCTCGTTTAACCTGGAACTCTGTCAATCTCTACTATACCTGGTTTAACCTGGAACTCTCCACTATACCTGGTTTAACCTGGAACTCTGTCACTCTCTACTATACCTGGTTTAACCTGGAACTCTGTCACTCTCCACTATACCTGGAACTCTCTACTATACCTGGTTTACCCTGGAACAGATGTTGGTCAAAGCAAGAAGACGAATGCAGGAAGAGAGACCTACAGCTCTAGAATCAGGTGTTGGTCAAAGCAAGAAGACGAATGTAGGAAGAGAGACCTACAGCTCTAGAATCAGGTGTTGGTCAAAGCAAGAAGACGAATGTAGGTAGAGAGACCTACAGCTCTAGAATCAGGTGTTGGTCAAAGCAAAAAGACGAATGTAGGTAGAGAGACCTACAGCTCTAGAATCAGGTGTTGGTCAAAGCAAGAAGACGAATGTAGGTAGAGAGACCTTCACCTCTAGACAACAGAGGATACGGTCATTCTAAGACTTTATAGGACAATATGGACTGCTTCCCAAACGGTGCTGTTTGGGACTCCGTGGATATATATTCATACACATCCACAATTCATATGATATCTATATTCACAATGTATTAATATAATACAGATTGGACAATACAGTATAATATAATACAGATTGGACAATACAGTATAATATAATACAGATTAGACAATACAGTATAATGTAATATATTACAGATTGGACAATACAGTATAATATAATACAGATTAGACAATACAGTATAATGTAATATATTACAGATTGGACAATACAGTATAATATAATACAGATTGGACAATACAGTATAATATAATACAGATTGGACAATACAGTATAATGTAATATATTACAGATTGGACAATACAGTATCTACTGGAGATACTCTACACCAGAGATAATCTACACCGGAGATATTCTACACCAGATATACAACAGAGATACTCTACACTGGAGATACTCTACACTGGAGATACTCTACACCAGAAATACGCCACACCAAAGATACTCTACACCAGAGATACTCTACACCAGAGATACTCTACACCAGAGATACTCTACACCAGAGATACTCTACACTAGAGATACGCCACACCCTATTTCTGGAGAGATGCCCTTCTGTCATTTAAAAAAAAACTCCAACCCTGTTCCAGAAAATCTCCAGGAACAGAATTGGAGTTAAAACCTACAGGAGGGTTTCTCTCCAGGATCAGGGTAGGATTTAAAACCTACAGGAGGTAGTGTGTTGTATTTCTACCTGCTCCTAGAGAGATGTAGAGTACTGCTCTGGGTGTTGTATTTCTACCTGCTCCTAGAGAGATGTAGAGTACTGCTCTGTGTGTTGTATTTCTACCTGCTCCTAGAGAGATGTAGAGTACTGCTCTGGGTGTTGTATTTCTACCTGCTCCTAGAGAGATGTAGAGTACCGCTCTGTGTGTTGTAGTTCTACCTGCTCCTAGAGAGATGTAGAGTACTGCTCTGTGTGTTGTATTTCTACCTGCTCCTAGAGAGATGTAGAGTACTGCTCTGTGTGTTGTATTTCTACCTGCTCCTAGAGAGATGTAGAGTACTGCTCTGGGTGTTGTATTTCTACCTGCTCCTAGAGAGATGTAGAGTACTGCTCTGGGTGTTGTAGTTCTACCTGCTCCTAGAGAGATGTAGAGTACTGCTCTGTGTGTTGTATTTCTACCCGCTCCTAGAGAGATGTAGAGTACTGCTCTGGGTGTTGTATTTCTACCTGCTCCTAGAGAGATGTAGAGTACTGCTCTGGGTGTTGTATTTCTACCTGCTCCTAGAGAGATGTAGAGTACTGCTCTGGGTGTTGTATTTCTACCTGCTCCTAGAGAGATGTAGAGTACTGCTCTGGGTGTTGTATTTCTACCTGCTCCTAGAGAGATGTAGAGTACTGCTCTGGGTGTTGTATTTCTACCTGCTCCTAGAGAGATGTAGAGTACTGCTCTGGGTGTTGTATTTCTACCTGCTCCTAGAGAGATGTAGAGTACTGCTCTGGGTGTTGTATTTCTACCTGCTCCTAGAGAGATGTAGAGTACTGCTCTGGGTGTTGTATTTCTACCTGCTCCTAGAGAGATGTAGAGTACTGCTCTGGGTGTTGTATTTCTACCTGCTCCTAGAGAGATGTAGAGTACTGCTCTGGGTGTTGTATTTCTACCTGCTCCTAGAGAGATGTAGAGTACTGCTCTGTGTGTTGTATTTCTACCTGCTCCTAGAGAGATGTAGAGTACTGCTCTGGGTGTTGTATTTCTACCTGCTCCTAGAGAGATGTAGAGTACTGCTCTGGGTGTTGTATTTCTACCTGCTCCTAGAGAGATGTAGAGTACTGCTCTGGGTGTTGTAGTTCTACCTGCTCCTAGAGAGATGTAGAGTACTGCTCTGGGTGTTGTATTTCTACCTGCTCTGATACCTGTCTGGGACCTCTCACGGAACCCACAGGACCAGGACTGGTTTCACTGAGGCCTTAAAACAAATAAGTGCCCCTCGTTCTGAGATAGAACACGCTGCTTGAATGAACAGAATAAGACTCTATACTGCTGAATCAACAGATTAAGACTCTATACTGCTGAATCAACAGAATAAGACTCTATACTGCTGAATCAACAGAATACACTGCTTTAATGAATAGAATAAGACTCTATGCTGCTGAATCAACAGAATAAGACTCTATGCTGCTGAATCAACAGAATAAGACTCTATGCTGCTGAATCAACAGAATAAGACTCTATGCTGCTGAATCAACAGAATAAGACTCTATGCTGCTGAATCAACAGAATAAGACTCTATGCTGCTGAATCAACAGAATAAGACTCTATACTGCTGAATCAACAGAATAAGACTCTATGCTGCTGAATCAATAGAATAAGACTATATACTGCTTGAATCAACAGAATACACTGCTTGAATTAACAGAATAAGACTCTATACTACTTGAATCAATAGAATAAGACTCTATACTGCTGAATGAACAGAATAAGACTATATACTGCTTGAATGAACAGAATAAGACTATATACTGCTTGAATGAACAGAATAAGACTCTATACTGCTTGAATCAATATAATTAGACTATATACTGCTTGAATGAACAGAATAAGACTATATACTGGTTGAATGAACAGAATAAGACTCTATACTGCTTGAATCAATAGAATAAGACACTATACTGCTTGAATCAATATAATAAGACTCTATACTGCTTGAATCAATATAATTAGACTAGATGCTGCTTGTATTAGCATAATAAGACTATATACTGCTTGAATCAACAGTGTGTTGTGGTATATGACTCTAATAAGTGTTTCTTTATATTACTGTAATAAACATTTATTTATATTACTGTAGCTCTTGTGTTTGTATCAGTGTGTTCCTGAAGTTCATACATTAACTTTACATTTCAACCCAGGTTACAACAGGGTGAGTTTCTAGCTCCTTGCCAACTTTGCAGTATTTTGCTATCTAAGTGTTATTTCTTACCTAGAAGAGTGAGTTAGAAGGATGCTTCTGGATGTCTTAGTGGATGTTCCTATTCTTGAACCTGCAAACCAGCCAACGTGAGGGAACGTCACTCGCCGTGGGAAATCGAAAGCAACAGCCTTTGGCAATAAGGGCCCTCCTTGGTGATGGGAAGCCCGGATCGGCAATACGGGCCTCCTTGGCGATGGGGAGCCCGGATCGGCAATAAGGGCCTCCTTGGCGATGGGGAGCCCGGATCGGCAATACGGGCCTCCTTGGCGATGGGAAGCCCGGATCGGCAATACGGGCCTCCTTGGCGATGGGAAGCCTGGATCGGCAATACGGGCCTCCTTGGTGATGGGAAGCCCGGATCGACTGAAACAGGAGGACAATAGGAATGGTAGCTAGGATGGACTGAAACAGGAGGACATTAGGAATGGTAGCTAGGATCGACTGAAACAGGACCACATTAGGAATGGTAGCTAGGATCGACTGAAACAGGACCACATTAGGAATGGTAGCTAGGATCGACTGAAACAGTAGGACATTAGGAATGGTAGCTAGGATCAACTGAAACAGGAGGACATTAGGAATGGTAGCTAGGATCGACTGAAACAGGAGGACAATAGGAATGGTAGCTAGGATCGACTGAAACAGGAGGACAATAGGAATGGTAGCTAGGATCGACTGAAACAGGAGGACAATAGGAATGGTAGCTAGGATCGACTGAAACAGGAGGACAATAGGAATGGTAGCTAGGATCGACTGAAACAGGAGGACATTAGGAATGGTAGCCTTGGATCGACTGAAACAGGAGGACAATAGGAATGGTAGCTAGGATCGACTGAAACAGGAGGACAATAGGAATGGTAGCTAGGATCGACTGAAACAGGAGGACATTAGGAATGGTAGCTAGGATCGACTGAAACAGGACCACATTAGGAATGGTAGCTAGGATCGACTGAAACAGTAGGACAATAGGAATGGTAGCTAGGATCGACTGAAACAGGACAATAGGAATGGTAGCTAGGATCGACTGAAACAGGACCACATTAGGAATGGTAGCTAGGATCGACTGAAACAGGAGGACAATAGGAATGGTAGCTAGGATCGACTGAAACAGGACCACATTAGGAATGGTAGCTAGGATCGACTGAAACAGGAGGACAATAGGAATGGTAGCTAGGATCGACTGAAACAGGACCACATTAGGAATGGTAGCTAGGATCGACTGAAACAGGAGGACAATAGGAATGGTAGCTAGGATCGACTGAAACAGGAGGACAATAGGAATGGTAGCTAGGATCGACTGAAACAGGAGGACAATAGGAATGGTAGCTGGGATCGACTGAAACAGACTGAAACCCTGGCTATCCGTGCATTAAAAAAACAAGAAAATGGTTTGCTTAATACGAGACATTTTACATGATTCATATTTTTTTTACTTTTGATACTTAAGTATATTTAAAACCAAATACTTTTAGACTTACTCAAGTAGTAGACTTGAGTCATTTTCTATTAAGGTACCTTTACTTTTACTCACCACCTGTCTCTGCTATGGATCCCTGGGACGCAATGCGCACTCCGCTCCCCTAGATGGCGCTGTACATGACTTCCCAATGGCAGAAGTCCTAATGTGTTGTCGTTAGCTACACCGCTGTGTGCTAGTTTGCTGTCGAACGGAGAGGAGGAAAAAATATGACAGGGAAACGAAAAACTAAATCTACTCCTCAGGTATTGTCAGACCCATAAAGATGTTTTTTATTTTATTGTCGGAGCAATGATAGGATGGTTTTAGCCAGCGAGTTATGTAGCAAGGGAGAATATTTGTCTTGCGTTACAAAACACGGATGGGCCACTATGGCATCTACATGACTGTCTTAACTAGCCAACAAACTAAAGTGTTTTTATTTTTTTTTGCAGTTAGCTTCGGTTATATTACTGTTTTCCCAAGATAGTGTAGCCAGATTATTATATTAGTATAAACTAGCTAACAAGCTGATAACCAAGTTACCGTCCATTGACAGTATTACCATGAGCTTTTTGCAGAGCGAGCTGCTCAGGGTAACGTTCATTAGCGCACACCGTAAGCAAAACGATTTGCAACGGGAAAACCAGCGTTTCTTTTTTTGTAATCCAGTTCAGCAGGACACAACGTTTTGGAACATTCAGATAGAAATAGGCAATGTAGAACAAACATGCCTCTGACATGTTAGAATAAGTAATCACATCTTCTTCATTCAAGGCATTTTATATCTGCTACTAAACGTGGCCCCTGTAGTCCCCCCTCCCCCTTTCTCAGTCTGTTTATTCAGTTTGGTTTCTAATGAATACACCCAGTTATCAAACCACACATCTGTTTACACTAGCTAGTGAATTGAATTTCACCAACAGTTATTCTTTAGGAGTCAGATTCTGCCGAGGGGCAGTTGAAAAAGAAATCCCGGTCGGAGGAGCCGACAGCGAGACCGACTACTGCTGAGGTACCGGCCAGACTGAGGGAGGAGGTGGAGAGACTCTATAAACTGAGGATGCCTGAAGACTTCTACCTCTTCTGGGACTTCTGCTCCCTGCTCAGCCCCGACAACCCCCGGGGTAGGTTACCCACTCACCCAGCCCTGATAACCCCCGGGGTAGGTTACCCACTCACCCAGTCCTGATAACCCCCTGGGTAGGTTACCCACTCACCCAGCCCCCGGGGTAGGTTACCCACTCACCCAGCCCCGACAACCCCCGGGGTAGGTTACCCACTCACCCAGCCCTGATAACCCCCGGGGTAGGTTACCCACTCACCCAGCCCTGACAACCCCCGGGGTAGGTTACCCACTCACCCACCCACAACCCCCGGGGTAGGTTACCCACTCACCCACAACCAGCCCCGACAACCCCCGGGGTAGGTTACCCACTCACCCACAACCAGCCCTGACAACCCCCGGGGTAGGTTACCCACTCACCCAGCCCCAATAACCCCCGGGGTAGGTTACCCACTCACCCAGCCCCCGGGGTAGTTTACCCACTCACCCAGTCCAACAACCCCATGGGTAGGTTACCCACTCACCCAGTCCAACAACCCCCGGGGTAGGTTACCCACTCACCCAGTCCTGACAACCCCTGGGGTAGGTTACCCCCTCACCCAGTCCTGACAACCCCTGGGGTAGGTTACCCCCTCACCCAGTCCTGACAACCCCTGGGGTAGGTTACCCACTCACCCAGTCCAACAACCCCCGGGGTAGGTTACCCACTCACCCAGTCCTGACAACCCCTGGGGTAGGTTACCCCCTCACCCAGTCCTGACAACCCCTGGGGTAGGTTACCCACTCACCCAGTCCAACAACCCCCGGGGTAGGTTACCCACTCACCCAGTCCTGACAACCCCTGGGGTAGGTTACCCCCTCACCCAGTCCTGACAACCCCCGGGGTAGGTTACCCCCTCACCCAGTCCTGACAACCCCTGGGGTAGGTTACCCACTCACCCAGTCCAACAACCCCCGGGGTAGGTTACCCACTCACCCAGTCCTGACAACCCCTGGGGTAGGTTACCCACTCACCCAGCCCTGACAACCCCTGGGGTAGGTTACCCACTCACCCAGCCCTGACAACCCCTGGGGTAGGTTACCCACTCACCCAGCCCTGACAACCCCTGGGGTAGGTTACCCACTCTCTCAGCCCCGATAACCCCCGGGGTAGGTAAACAACCAGCAAGACTCTAGTCAGTCCTGTCTATAACACTAACCCACAACCAGCATGACTCTAGTCAGTCCTGTCTGTACACTCTGTATCATATTAGCATTCAACAGCCTGAAACACGCTATCTTATTAGCATTCAACAGCCTGAAACACATAGAAACACGCTATCTTATTAGCATTCAACAGCCTGAAACACTATCTTATTAGCATTCAACACCCTGAAACACTATCCTATTAGCATTCAACAGTCTGAAACACTATCCTATTAGCATTCAACAGTCTGAAACACTATCCTATTAGCATTCAACAGCCTGAAACACTATCCTATTAGCATTCAACACCCTGAAACACTATCCTATTAGCATTCAACAGTCTGAAACACTATCCTATTAGCATTCAACAGCCTGAAACACTATCCTATTAGCATTCAACACCCTGAAACACTACCTTATTAGCATTCAACAGCCTGAAACACTATCCTATTAGCATTCAACAGCCTGAAACACTATCCTATTAGCATTCAACAGCCTGAAACACTATCCTATTAGCATTCAACACCCTGAAACACTACCTTATTAGCATTCGACAGCCTGAAACACTATCCTATTAGCATTCAACAGTCTGAAACACTATCCTATTAGCATTCAACAGTCTGAAACACTATCCTATTAGCATTCAACAGCCTGAAACACTATCCTATTAGCATTCAACACCCTGAAACACTACCTTATTAGCATTCAACAGCCTGAAACACTATCCTATTAGCATTCAACAGCCTGAAACACTATCCTATTAGCATTCAACAGCCTGAAACACTATCCTATTAGCATTCAACAGCCTGAAACACGCTATTTTAGGATCGTATTGACCACATATCATTCCCCTCTCTAGACGCGTTGAAGGAAATCCTGGGTTTGAGGTTGGTTGGCCCGTTTGACATTCTGGCGGAGGCCCACCGTAGCTCAGCCAACCCCCAGCCCAACTACCACCTACACTGGAGGCACTTCTACGACCCTCCGGAGTACCAGACCGTACTGCAAGGGAATGGAGACAACCTGCTACACCTGGGTTACTACAGGTAGGGGTTACTACAGGTACTGACCATCCTACACCTGGGTTACTACAGGTAGGGGTTACTACAGTTAGGGGTTACTACAGGTTACTACAGGTACTGACCATCCTACACCTGGGTTACTACAGGTACTGACCATCCTACACCTGGGTTACTACGGGTTACTACAGGTAGGGGTTACTACGGGTTACTACAGGTAGGGGTTACTACGGGTTACTACAGGTAGGGGTTACTACAGGTTACTACAGGTACTGACCATCCTACACCTGGGTTACTACAGGTTACTACAGGTAGGGGTTACTACAGGTAGTGGTTACTACAGGTACTGACCATCCTACACCTGGGTTACTACAGGTAATGACCGTCCTACACCTGGGTTACTACAGGTACTGACCATCCTACACCTGGGTTACTACAGGTTACTACAGGTAGGGGTTACTACAGGTACTGACCGTCCTACACCTGGGTTACTACAGGTTACTACAGGTAGGGGTTACTACAGGTTACTACAGGAAGGGGTTACTACAGGTTACTATAGGATGGGGTTACTATAGGATGGGGTTACTCCAGGTAGGGGTTACTCCAGGTAGGGGTTACTATAGGATGGGGTTACTCCAGGTAGGGGTTACTCCAGGTAGGGGTTACTCCAGGTAGGGGTTACTCCAGGTTACTCCAGGTAGGGGTTACTACAGGTTACTCCAGGTAGGGGTTACTACAGGTTACTACGGGTAGGGGTTACTACAGGTTACTACAGGAAGGGGTTACTACAGGTAGGGGTTACTACAGGTAGGGGTTACTACAGGAAGGGGTTACTCCAGGTAGGGGTTACTCCAGGTAGGGGTTACTCCAGGTAGGGGTTACTCCAGGTATGGGTTACTCCAGGTAGGGGTTACTCCAGGTTACTCCAGGTAGGGGTTACTCCAGATATGGGTTACTACAGGTTACTACAGGTATGGGTTACTACAGGTTACTACAGGTAGGGGTTACTACAGGTTACTACAGGTAGGGGTTACTACAGGTTACTACAGGTAGGGGTCACTACAGGTAGGGGTTACTACAGGTAGGGGTTACTACAGGAAGGGGTTACTACAGGAAGGGGTTACTACAGGAAGGGGTTACTACAGGTAGGGGTTACTACAGGTAGGGGTTACTACAGGTAGGGGTTACTACAGGAAGGGGTTACTTCAGGAAGGGGTTACTTCAGGAAGGGGTTACTTCAGGAAGGGGTTACTACAGGAAGGGGTTACTACAGGTAGGGGTTACTACAGGTAGGGGTTACTACAGGTTACTCCAGGTAGGGGTTACTACAGGTAGGGGTTACTACAGGTAGGGGTTACTACAGGAAGGGGTTACTACAGGAAGGGGTTACTACAGGAAGGGGTTACTACAGGTAGGGGTTACTACAGGAAGGGGTTACTACAGGAAGGGGTTACTACAGGTTACTCCAGGTAGGGGTTACTACAGGAAGGGGTTACTACAGGAAGGGGTTACTACAGGTTACTACAGGTAGGGGTTACTACAGGTTACTCCAGGTAGGGGTTACTACAGGTAGGGGTTACTACAGGTAGGGGTTACTACAGGAAGGGGTTACTACAGGAAGGGGTTACTACAGGAAGGGGTTACTACAGGAAGGGGTTACTTCAGGAAGGGGTTACTACAGGAAGGGGTTACTACAGGAAGGGGTTACTACAGGAAGGGGTTACTACAGGAAGGGGTTACTACAGGTAGGGGTTACTACAGGAAGGGGTTACTACAGGAAGGGGTTACTACAGGTTACTCCAGGTAGGGGTTACTTCAGGAAGGGGTTACTACAGGAAGGGGTTACTACAGGTTACTACAGGTAGGGGTTACTACAGGTTACTCCAGGTAGGGGTTACTACAGGTAGGGGTTACTACAGGTAGGGGTTACTACAGGAAGGGGTTACTACAGGAAGGGGTTACTACAGGAAGGGGTTACTACAGGAAGGGGTTACTTCAGGAAGGGGTTACTTCAGGAAGGGGTTACTACAGGAAGGGGTTACTACAGGTAGGGGTTACTACAGGAAGGGGTTACTACAGGTAGGGGTTACTACAGGTAATGGTTCATAAATATCTCTGTTTCCATCCAAAGTTTTCACTTTTCTTATTACGTTTTCATATCCAGAATAAAAAAACAGCCGGAATGTATTGTCATGCTCCCAGAGAGGAACAGCATCCCTTTAGAGAGAGGAACAGCATCCCTTTACAGAGAGGAACAGCATCCCTTTACAGAGAGGAACAGCATCCCTTTAGAGAGAGGAACAGCATCCCTTTACAGAGAGGAACAGCATCCCGTTAGAGAGAGGAACAGCATCCCTTTAGAGAGAGAGGAACAGCATCCCGTTAGAGAGAGGAACAGCATCCCTTTAGAGAGAGGAACAGCATCCCTTTAGAGAGAGGAACAGCATCCCTTTAGAGAGAGGAACATTATCCCTTTAGAGAGAGGAACAGCATCCCTTTAGAGAGAGGAACAGCATCCCGTTAGAGAGAGGAACAGCATCCCGTTAGAGAGAGGAACAGCATCCCTTTAGAGAGAGGAACAGCATCCCTTTACAGAGAGGAACAGCATCCCTTTACAGAGAGGAACAGCATCCCTTTACAGAGAGGAACAGCATCCCTTTACAGAGAGGAACAACATCCCTTTAGAGAGAGGAACAGCATCCCTTTAGAGAGAGGAACAGCATCACCTTACAGAGAGGAAGAGCATCCCTTTAGAGAGGAAGAGCATCCCTTTAGAGAGAGGAACAGCATCCCTTTACAGAGAGGAACAGCATCCCTTTACAGAGAGGAACAACATCCCTTTAGAGAGAGGAAGAGCATCCCTTTAGAGAGAGGAACAGCATCACCTTACAGAGAGGAAGAGCATCCCTTTAGAGAGGAAGAGCATCCCTTTAGAGAGAGGAACAGCATCCCCTTAGAGAGAGGAACAGCATCCCCTTAGAGAGAGGAACAGCATCCCTTTACAGAGAGGAAGAGCATCCCTTTAGAGAGAGGAACAGCATCCCTTTAGAGAGAGGAACAGCATCCCTTTAGAGAGAGGAACAGCATCCCTTTAGAGAGAGGAACAGCATCCCTTTAGAGAGTGGAACAGCATCCCTTTAGAGAGAGGAACAGCATCCCGTTAGAGAGAGAGGAACAGCATCCCGTTAGAGAGAGGAACAGCATCCCTTTAGAGAGAGGAACAGCATCCCTTTAGAGAGAGGAACAGCATCCCGTTAGAGAGGAACAGCATCCCTTTAGAGAGAGGAACAGCATCCCGTTAGAGAGAGGAACAGCATCCCTTTACAGAGAGGAACAGCATCCCGTTAGAGAGAGAGGAACAGCATCCCGTTAGAGAGAGGAACAGCATCCCTTTAGAGAGAGGAACAGCATCCCTTTAGAGAGAGGAACAGCATCCCGTTAGAGAGAGGAACAGCATCCCTTTAGAGAGAGGAACAGCATCCCGTTAGAGAGGAACAGCATCCCTTTAGAGAGAGGAACAGCATCCCGTTAGAGAGAGGAACAGCATCCCTTTAGAGAGAGGAACAGCATCCCTTTAGAGAGAGGAACAGCATCCCGTTAGAGAGAGAGGAACAGCATCCCGTTAGAGAGAGAGGAACAGCATCCCGTTAGAGAGAGAGGAACAGCATCCCTTTAGAGAGAGGAACAGCATCCCTTTAGAGAGAGGAACAGCATCCCTTTAGAGAGAGGAACAGCATCCCGTTAGAGAGAGGAACAGCATCCCGTTAGAGAGAGAGGAACAGCATCCCTTTAGAGAGAGGAACAGCATCCCTTTAGAGAGAGGAACAGCATCCCTTTAGAGAGAGGAACAGCATCCCGTTAGAGAGAGGAACAGCATCCCGTTAGAGAGAGGAACAGCATCCCGTTAGAGAGAGGAACAGCATCCCGTTAGAGAGAGGAACAGCATCCCGTTAGAGAGAGGAACAGCATCCCGTTAGAGAGAGGAACAGCATCCCGTTAGAGAGAGGAACAGCATCCCGTTAGAGAGAGGAACAGCATCCCTTTAGAGAGAGGAACAGCATCCCTTTAGAGAGAGGAACAGCATCCCGTTAGAGAGAAGGGACAGCATCCCTTTAGAGAGAAGGAACAGCATCCCGTTAGAGAGAGGAACAGCATCCCGTTAGAGAGAGGAACAGCATCCCTTTAGAGAGAGGAACATCATCCCTTTAGAGAGAGGAACAGCATCCCTTTAGAGAGAAGGGACAGCATCACCTTACAGAGAGGAACAGCATCCCTTTACAGAGAGGAACAGCATCCCGTTAGAGAGAGGAACAGCATCCCTTTAGAGAGAGGAACAACATCACCTTACAGAGAGGAAGAGCATCCCGTTACAACATGGTCATATAAATCTCCACCTCCTGTTTTTCAGAGATAGTCCGGACTCCCTGCCTGTGTTCCTAGGGGAGAATGAAGCCAAGAAGGGCTGTACCATCACGCAGATGGGGGACAACATGTTTGCTGCTGTCCAGTGAGTGTCCTCCACTAACTAACACACAAGGAACACATGGACCATGGTGTGGTCATGGGATGTGACAGAGATGGTGTGGTCATGGGATGTGGCAGAGATGGTGTGGTCATGGGATGTGACAGAGATGGTGTGGTCATGGGATGTGACAGATGGTGTGGTCATGGGATGTGACAGAGATGGTGTGGTCATGGGATGTGACAGAGATGGTGTGGTCATGGGATGTGACAGAGATGGTGTGGTCATGGGATGTGACAGAGATGGTGTGGTCATGGGATGTGACAGAGATGGTGTGGTCATGGGATGTGACAGAGATGGTGTGGTCATGGGATGGGACAGAGATGGTGTGGTCATGGGATGGGACAGAGATGGTGTGGTCATGGGATGGGACAGAGATGGTGTGGTCATGGGATGTGGCAGAGATGGTGTGGTCATGGGATGTGACAGAGATGGTGTGGTCATGGGATGTGGCAGAGATGACTCACATTGCTTATCAAGACTTATTCTCTTTTTCTCTCTCTCTCTCCCTTTTCTCTCTCCCTTTTTACCTCTCTCCTCCCTCATTTTCCCCCCCGCTCTCTCCTCCCTCACCCCCCCTGCTCTCTTCTCCCTCACCCCCCCCCCTGCTCTCTCTCCTCCCTCACTCCCCCTGCTCTCTCCTCCCTCATCCACCCTGCTCTCTCCTCCCTCACCGCCCCTGCTCTCTCCTCCCTCACCATCCCCCTCGCTCTCACCCACCCTACTCTCTCCTCCCTCACCCCCCTTCGCTCTCTCCTCCCTCACTGTCCCGTCTCTCTCCTATCTCTGCCCAAACTCTCCCTCCTTCTCCATCTCTCCCTCCTCTTCTCTCTCCTTCAGTCTATTTCTGGGGAGGAAGAGGAAGGAGAGGGGCGGGTGTAAGGAAGGGGGCAAGGCTCTGGATAACCTGGAGGAGGAGTTAAGAGAGAGGGCGGAGTCTCTGGGCTTTTCCCTGGAGCAGAAGACCAAAGGCATGAAGCAGAGAGACAAGAAGGTAACACCCCGTACTGAGACGGTAACACCCCGTACTGAGACGGTAACACCCCGTACTGAGACGGTAACACCCCGTACTGAGACGGTAACACCCCGTACTGAGACGGTAACACCCCGTACTGAGATGGTAACACCCCGTACCGAGACGGTACTAGAAGGTAACACCCCGTACTGAGACGGTAACACCCCGTACTGAGACGGTAACACCCCGTACCGAGACGGTACTAGAAGGTAACACCCCGTACTGAGACGGTAACACCCCGTACTGAGACGGTAACACCCCGTACCGAGACGGTACTAGAAGGTAACACCCCGTACTGAGACGGTAACACCCCGTACTGAGACGGTAACACCCCGTACTGAGACGGTAACACCCCGTACTGAGACGGTAACACCCCGTACTGAGACGGTAACACCCCGTACTGAGACGGTACTAGAAGGTAACACCCCGTACTGAGACGGTAACACCCCGTACTGAGACGGTAACACCCCGTACTGAGACGGTACTAGACGGTAACACCCCGTACTGAGACGGTACTAGACGGTACCACACCGTACTGAGACGGTACTAGACAGTAACACCACTTACTGAGACGGTACTAGAAGGTAACACACCGTACTGAGACGGTACTAGATGGTAACACCCCGTACTGAGACGGTAACACACCGTACTGAGACGGTACTAGAAGGTAACACCCCGTACTGAGACGGTAAAACACTGTACTGAGACGGTACTAGAAGGTAACACCCCGTACTGAGACGGTACTAGAAGGTAACACACCGTACTGAGACGGTAACACCCCGTACTGAGACGGTACTAGAAGGTAACACCCCGTACTGAGACGGTACTAGACGGTAACACCCCGTACTGAGACGGTACTAGACGGTAACACCCCGTACTGAGACGGTACTAGATGGTAACACCCCGTACTGAGACGGTACTGAGACGGTACTAGACGGTAACACCCCGTACTGAGACGGTAACACCCCGTACTGAGACGGTACTGAGACGGTAACACCCCGTACTGAGACGGTAACACCCCCGTACTGAGACGGTACTAGAAGGTGACAGTCTAACCGCCCCCTGTCCATGTCCAGGTTGTCACCAAGACGTTCCATGGAGCCGGCCTGGTGGTTCCTGTTGATCAGAATGATGTTGGTTACCGGGAGCTGCCGGAGACAGACGGTAAGACTCTGCAACACTCTAGAACACTCTAGAACACTCTAGAACAGTGGCAACTAGGTTTGGTCTCGGGCCAATGTCTTTGGTAGCTCAGTGGGCCAGAACATAATTTGTTTATAATATAAACCCAATGCAAAGGCCTACACTACAAGTAGAACACTGTAGAACCACTCGAATACTCTAGAACACTCCATACCACTGTAGAACACTCTAGAACCACTCAGATACTCCATACCACTGTAGAACACTCTAGAACCACTCAGATACTCCATACCACTGTAGAACACTCTAGAACCACTCAGATACTCCATACCACTGTAGAACACTCTAGAACCACTCAGATACTCCATACCACTGTAGAACACTCTAGAACCACTCAGATACCCCATACCACTGTAGAATACTCTAGAACCACTCAGATACTCCATACCACTGTAGAATACTCTAGAACCACTAAAATACTCCAGACCACTGTAGAATACTCTAGAACCACTAGAATACTCCAGAACACTGTAGAATACTCTAGAACCACTAGAATACTCCAGAACACTGTAGAATACTCCAGACCACTGTAGAATACTCTAGAACCACTCAAATGCTTCATACCACTGTAGAATACTCTAGAACCACTCAGATACTCCAGAACACTGTAGAATACTCTAGAACCACTCAGATACTCCATACCACTGTAGAATACTCTAGAACCACTAAAATACTCCAGACCACTCCATACCACTGTAGAATACTCTAGAACCACTAGAATACTCCAGAACACTCCATACCACTGTAGAATACTCTAGAACCACTAGAATACTCCAGACCACTCCATACCACTTTAGAATACTCTAGAACCACTCGAATGCTCCATACCACTGTAGAATACTCTAGAACCATTCAGATACTCCATACCACTGTAGAATACTCTAGAACCACTCAGATACTCCATACCACTGTAGAATACTCTAGAACACTGTAGAATACTCTAGAACCACTAGAATACTCCAGAACACTGTAGAATACTCTAGAATCACTAGAATACTCCAGAACACTGTAGAATACTGTAGAACCACTAGAATACTCCAGAACACTATAGAATACTCTAGAATCACTAGAATACTCCAGAACACTGTAGAATACTCCATAACACTGTAGAATACTCTAGAACCACTAGAATACTCCAGAACACTGTAGAATACTCTAGAACCACTAGAATACTCCAGAACACTGTAGAATACTCTAGAACCACTAGAATACTCCAGAACACTGTAGAATACTCTAGAATACTCCAGAACAGGTTTCAGAAACACTTTCCAAATAGATGTTATTCACACTATGTAATGCCCCCCCCCCAACCTCTCCTCTCCCCCCGATTTACTATATCTCGTGTGTGTGTGTGTGTGTGTGTGTGTGTGTGTGTGTGTGTGTGTGTGTGTGTGTGTGTGTGTAGCGAGTATGAAGAGGCTGTGTAAGGCTATAGCGGAGGCCAGGGGTGATGAAGACAGGATAAAGGCTTTCGGCCCGCTGCAGGAGATGATCACCTTCGTCCAGTTCGCTAATGACGAGTGTGACTACGGCATGGGGCTGGAGCTGGGCATAGACCTCTTCTGTTACGGTTCACAGGTACCCTCACACACACACACACACACACACACCTCAACACACGGGGCTGGAGCTGGGCATAGACCTCTTCTGTTACGGTTCACAGGTACACACACACACACACACACACACACGGGGCTGGAGCTGGGCATAGACCTCTACTGTTACGGTTCACAGGTACACACACACACACACACACACACACACACCCCTCAACACACGGGGCTGGAGCTGGGCATAGACCTCTTCTGTTACGGATCACACACACACACACACACACACACACACACACACACACACACACACACACACACCTCACCAACAGACATTACCACTATGGTGTAGATCTCAGTGTAGAGCCACCAACAGACATTAACAGACATCTTCCATTGTGTGTCTCTCTGATTCAGTTTCCTGTCTTCCATTGTGTGTCTCTCTGATTCAGTTTCCTGTCTTCCATTGTGTGTCTGTCTGACCTCAGTTTCCGGTCTTCCATTGTGTGTCTCTCTGATTCAGTTTCCTGTCTTCCATTGTGTGTCTGTCTGACTCTCAGTTTCCTGTCTTCCATTGTGTGTCTCTCTGATTCAGTTTCCTGTCTTCCATTGTGTGTCTGTCTGACTCTCAGTTTCCTGTCTTCCATTGTGTGTCTGTCTGACTCTCTGTTTCCTGTCTTCCATTGTCTGTCTGACTCTCAGTTTCCTGTCTTCCATTGTGTGTCTGTCTGACTCTCTGTTTCCTGTCTTCCATTGTGTGTCTCTTTGATTCAGTTTCCTGTCTTCCATTGTGTGTCTGTGACTCAGTTTCCTGTCTTCCATTGTGTGTCTCTCTGATTCAGTTTCCTGTCTTCCATTGTGTGTCTGTCTGATCTCAGTTTCCTGTCTTCCATTGTGTGTCTCTCTGACTCTCTGTTTCCTGTCTTCCATTGTGTGTCTGTCTGACTCTCTGTTTCCTGTCTTCCATTGTGTGTCTGTCTGATTCTGTTTCCTGTCTTCCATTGTGTGTCTGTCTGATTCTGTTTCCTGTCTTCCATTGTGTGTCTGTCTGACTCTCAGTTTCCTATGTCCCCCAGTACTTCTATAAGGTGATCAGACAACTGCTGCCCATGGCCTACAGCCTGCTGAAGAGGGGCCTGTTTGGAGAGATCCTGGAGGCTCACCTCTCCAGCCGCTCCCACGACAACCTGGACCAACTCAGCTCAGCCTGAGGAATACCACGGGAGAGGAAGAAGAGAGAGAAGAAGAGGGATGGATTGTTGTCAGCTCTGACCACTGTGTGTTTTTATGAGTCTTGTTGTGGTGCTGCTGTTGAATGGTACCAGGGGCGTCTCTCTCTGTGTGAATATGTGGAATAAAGGATTATATTTCTAAGAGATTGTCTTTTACCGCGTCCTGCTGTCTGTCTGTTACTAGGTCCTGACTGTCTGTTACTAGGTACTGACTGTCTGTCTGTTACTAGGTACTGACTGTCTGTCTGTTACTAGGTACTGCTGTCTGTCTGTTACTACGTCCTGACTGTCTGTCTGTTACTACGTCCTGACTGTCTGTCTGTTACTAGGTACTGACTGTCTGTCTGTTACTAGGTACTGCTGTCTGTCTGTTACTACGTCCTGACTGTCTGTCTGTTACTACGTCCTGCTGTCTGTCTGTTACTACGTCCTGACTGTCTGTCTGTTACTAGGTCCTGCTGTCTGTCTGTTACTAGGTCCTGCTGCCTGTCTGTTACTACGTCCTGACTGTCTGTCTGTTACTACGTCCTGCTGTCTGTCTGTTACTACGTCCTGACTGTCTGTCTGTTACAAGGTACTGACTGTCTGTCTGTTACTACGTCCTGTCTGTCTGTCTGTTACTAGGTACTGCTGTCTGTCTGTTACTACGTCCTGACTGTCTGTCTGTTACTACGTCCTGCTGTCTGTCTGTTACTACGTCCTGACTGTCTGTCTGTTACTACGTCCTGCTGTCTGTCTGTTACTACGTCCTGCTGTCTGTCTGTTACTAGGTCCTGCTGTCTGTCTGTTACTACGTCCTGCTGTCTGTCTGTCACTACGTCCTGCTGTCTGTCTGTTACTAGGTCCTGACTGTCTGTCTGTTACTACGTCCTGCTGTCTGTCTGTCACTACGTCCTGCTGTCTGTCTGTTACTAGGTCCTGACTGTCTGTCTGTTACTACGTCCTGCTGTCTGTCTGTCACTACGTCCTGCTGTCTGTCTGTTACTAGGTCCTGCTGTCTGTCTGTTACTAGGTCCTGACTGTCAGTCTGTTACTACGTCCTGCTGTCTGTCTGTTACTAGGTCCTGACTGTCTGTCTGTTACTACGTCCTGCTGTCTGTCTGTCACTACGTCCTGACTGTCTGTCTGTTACTAGGTACTGACTGTCTGTCTGTTACTACGTCCTGCTGTCTGTCTGTTACTAGGTCCTGACTGTCTGTCTGTTACTACGTCCTGCTGTCTGTCTGTTACTAGGTACTGACTGTCTGTCTGTTACTACGTCCTGCTGTCTGTCTGTTACTAGGTCCTGACTGTCTGTCTGTTACTAGGTACTGACTGTCTGTCTGTTACTAGGTCCTGTCTGTCTGTCTGTTACTAGGTCCTGTCTGTCTGTCTGTTACTACGTCCTGCTGTCTGTCTGTTACTACGTCCTGCTATCTGTCTGTTACTAGGTCCTGCTGTCTGTCTGTTACTACGTCCTGTCTGTCTGTCTGTTAGTAGGTACTGACTGTCTGTCTGTTACCAGGTCCTGCTGTCTGTCTGTTACTAGGTACTGACTGTCTGTCTGTTACTACGTCCTGACTGTCTGTCTGTTACTAGGTACTGACTGTCTGTCTGTTACTAGGTACTGACTGTCTGTCTGTTACTAGGTACTGACTGTCTGTCTGTTACTAGGTACTGACTGTCTGTCTGTTACTAGGTACTGACTGTCTGTCTGTTACTAGGTACTGGCTGTCTGTCTGTTACTACGTCCTGCTGTCTGTCTGTCTGTTACTAGGTACTGACTGTCTGTCTGTTACTAGGTACTGATGTCTGTTACCACGTCCTGCTGTCTGTCTGTCTGTTACTAGGTCCTGCTGTCTGTTACTACGTCCTGCTGTCTGTCTGTTACTACGTCCTGCTGTCTGTCTGTTACTACGTCCTGCTGTCTGTCTGTTACTAGGTACTGACTGTCTGTCTGTTACTAGGTACTGACTGTCTGTCTGTTACTACATCCTGACTGTCTGTCTGTTACTAGGTCCTGTCTGTCTGTTACTACATCCTGTCTGTCTGTTACTACGTCCTGTCTGTCTGTCTGTTACTACGTCCTGCTGTCTGTCTGTTACTACGTCCTGCTGTCTGTCTGTTACTACTTCCTGCTGTCTGTCTGTTACTACGTCCTGCTGTCTGTCTGTTACTAGGTACTGACTGTCTGTCTGTTACTAGGTACTGACTGTCTGTCTGTTACTACATCCTGACTGTCTGTCTGTTACTAGGTCCTGTCTGTCTGTCTGTTACTACATCCTGTCTGTCTGTTACTACGTCCTGTCTGTCTGTCTGTTACTACGTCCTGCTGTCTGTCTGTTACTACGTCCTGCTGTCTGTCTGTTACTACGTCCTGCTGTCTGTCTGTTACTACTTCCTGCTGTCTGTCTGTTACTACGTCCTGCTGTCTGTCTGTTACTACGTCCTGCTGTCTGTCTGTTACTACGTCCTGCTGTCTGTCTGTTACTACTTCCTGCTGTCTGTCTGTTACTACGTCCTGCTGTCTGTCTGTTACTACGTCCTGCTGTCTGTCTGTTACTAGGTCCTGTCTGTCTGTCTGTTACTACATCCTGTCTGTCTGTTACTACGTCCTGTCTGTCTGTCTGTTACTACGTCCTGCTGTCTGTCTGTTACTACGTCCTGCTGTCTGTCTGTTACTACGTCCTGCTGTCTGTCTGTTACTAGGTACTGACTGTCTGTCTGTTACTAGGTACTGACTGTCTGTCTGTTACTACATCCTGACTGTCTGTCTGTTACTAGGTCCTGTCTGTCTGTCTGTTACTACATCCTGTCTGTCTGTTACTACGTCCTGTCTGTCTGTCTGTTACTACGTCCTGCTGTCTGTCTGTTACTACGTCCTGCTGTCTGTCTGTTACTACTTCCTGCTGTCTGTCTGTTACTACGTCCTGCTGTCTGTCTGTTACTACGTCCTGCTGTCTGTCTGTTACTACGTCCTGCTGTCTGTGTTACTACGTCCTGTCTGTCTGTTACTACGTCCTGTCTGTCTGTCTGTTACTACGTCCTGTCTGTCTGTCTGTTACTAGGTCCTGTCTGTCTGTTACTAGGTCCTGCTGTCTGTCTGTTACTACATCCTGACTGTCTGTCTGTTACTAGGTCCTTTCTGTCTGTTACTAGGTCCTGCTGTCTGTCTGTTACTACGTCCTGTCTGTCTGTGTTACTACGTCCTGTCTGTCTGTTACTACGTCCTGTCTGTCTGTTACTACGTCCTGACTGTCTGTCTGTTACTAGGTCCTGTCTGTCTGTCTGTTACTAGGTACTGACTGTCTGTTACTAGGTACTGACTGTCTGTTACTACGTCCTGCTGTCTGTCTGTTACTAGGTCCTGTCTGTCTGTCTGTTACTACGTCCTGACTGTCTGTTACTAGGTCCTGTCTGTCTGTTACCACGTCCTGACTGTCTGTCTGTTACTAGGTCCTGACTGTCTGTTACTACGTCCTGACTGTCTGTTACTACGTCCTGCTGTCTGTCTGTTACTAGGTCCTGACTGTCTGTCTGTTACTAGGTCCTGTCTGTCTGTTACTACGTCCTGACTGTCTGTCTGTTACTAGGTCCTGACTGTCTGTTACTAGGTCCTGTCTGTCTGTTACTAGGTCCTGTCTGTCTGTTACTACGTCCTGCTGTCTGTCTGTTACTACGTCCTGCTGTCTGTCTGTTACTAGGTACTGACTGTCTGTCTGTTACTAGGTACTGACTGTCTGTCTGTTACTAGGTACTGACTGACTGACTGTCTGTCTGTCTGTCTGTCTGTTACTAGGTACTGACTGTCTGTCTGTTACTAGGTCCTGCTGTCTGTCTGTTACCACGTCCTGCTGTCTGTCTGTTTCCACGTCCTGCTGTCTGTCTGTTACCACATCCTGCTGTCTGTCTGTTACCACGTCCTGCTGTCTGTCTGTTACCACGTCCTGCTGTCTGTCTGTTACTACGTCCTGCTGCCTGTCTGTTACTACGTCCTGCTGCCTGTCTGTTACTACGTCCTGCTGCCTGTCTGTTACTAGGTCCTGTCTGACTGTTACTAGGTCCTGACTCTGTCTGTTACTAGGTCCTGCTGTCTGTCTGTTACTAGGTCCTGTCTGACTGTTACTAGGTCCTGTCTGTCTGTCTGTCTGTAATTAGGTCCTGCTGTCTGTCTGTTACTAGGTCGTGTCTGTCTGTTACTAGGTCCTGTCTGTCTGTCTGTAATTATGTCTGACTTTATTAGGTCCTGTTGTCTGTCTGTTATTAAGGGTGCATCTCAATAGACTAGCTTGGTCTCCTAGGGGTGCATCTCAATAGACTAACTTGGTCTCCTAGGGGTGCATCTCAATAGACTAACTTGGTCTCCTAGGGGTGCATCTCAATAGACTAGCTTGGTCTCCTAGGGGTGCATCGCAATAGACTAGCTTGGTCTCCTAGGGGTGCATCTCAATAGACTAGCTTGGTCTCCTAGGGGTGCATCTCAATAGACTAGCTTGGTCTCCTAGGGGTGCATCTCAATAGACCATGCTTGGTCTCCTAGGGGTGCATCTCAGTAGACTAGCTTGGTCTCCTAGGTGGACATCTCAATAGACTAGCTTGGTCTCCTAGGTGGACATCTCAATAGACTAGCTTGGTCTCCTAGGGGTGCATCTCAATAGACTAGCTTGGTCTCCTAGGTGGACATCTCATTAGTCCTTGTGTCTTGTCATGAATCTGAGGGTTTGGTTGTCGATATCATAAATGGGAAGAATCTCAATTGCATTTCCTTGGCTCCTTGCTTCTTCAAAACCCATTGGATGAGGAGGTCATCCCCTTTTCTGGAGAGCTTCCTTCCTGTTGGCCTAACCTTGTTCCTGGAGAGAGACCATCCGGTTGGCCCAACCCTGTTCCTGGAGATCTACCCTCCTATTGGTCCAACCCTGTTCCTGGATATCTACCCTCCTGTTGGTCCAACCTTGTTCCTGGAGATCTTACCCTCCTGTTGGTCCAACCCTGTTCCTGGAGATCTACCCTCCTATTGGTCCAACCCTGTTCCTGGAGATCTACCCTCCTATTGGTCCAACCCTGTTCCTGGACAGAGACCCTCCTGTTGGCCCAACCCTGTTCCTGGACAGAGACCCTCCTGTTGGTCCAACCTTGTTCCTGGAGAGAGACCCTCCTGTTGGCCCAACCCTGTTCCTGGAGAGAGACCCTCCTGTTGGTCCCTAGAGGCCGGTAGCCTTCCAGGAACAATGTTCTAGTGCTGGTGTAGTAGATGTAGGTAATTATATCTATGAGCTCGATTAAATCACATCCGCTTTAGAAAACATCTGCATTATACCTGAGGCGGACATTGCCATTGGCTGCACGGTGTCGAATTAAGAGAGATCCCATGCAGCCTTGTTCCTCCCCAATGTCCAATCTCTAGACAACAAGGTGGAAGAATTTAGGGCACGAGTTGCCTTCCAGAGAGACATCAGAGATGGTAACATTCTATGTTTCATGGAAATATGGCTCACTCGGGATACGTTATCAGAGTCGGTACAGCCACCCGGTTTCGTCACGCATCGCGCCGACAGAAACAAACATCTCTCTGGTAAGAAGAAGGGTGGGGGTACATGCCTTATGATTAACGACTCATGGTGTAATCACAACAACATACAGGAACTCAAGTCCTTTTGTTCACCTGACCTAGAATTCCTTACAATCAAATGCCGACCTCATTATCTTCCAAGAGAATTCTCTTCGATTACAGCCGTGTATATCCCCCCCAAGGCAGATTCCTCGTCGGCCCTGAAAGAACTTCATTGGACTCTATGTAAACTGGAAACCACACATCCCGAGGCTGCATTTATTGTAGTTGGGGATTTTAACAAAGCTAATCTGATAACAAGGCTTCCTAAATTCTATCAGCATAGCGAATGCGCGACACAAGCTGGTAACATTCTGGATCTTTGCTACTCTAATTACCGCGACGCATACAAAGCCCTCCCCCTCCCTGCCTTCAGCAAATCTGACCACGACTCAATTTTGTTGCTCCCAACCTATAGACAGAAACTTAAAAGGAAACTGCCTGTTCAACGCCAATCTGATTCCCCGCTTCAAGATTGCTTTGATCACGTGGATTGGGATTATTCCGGGTAGCCTCAGACAATAACATTGACGTATACACTGACTCGGTGAGTGAATTTATTAGCAAGTGCATCGGAGATGTTGTACCCACTGTGACTATTAAAACCTTTCCCTAACAAGAAACCGCGGATTGATGGCAGCAAAACTGAAAGCGCCAACCACTGCTTTTTAATCATGGCAAGGCGACTGGAAACATGGCCGAATACAAACAGTGTAGCTATTCCCTCCGCAAGGCAATCAAACAAACAAAGCGTCAGTATAGAGTTAAAGTAGAGTCGCAATTCAACCGCTCAAACACGAGACGTATGTGGCAGGGTCTACAGTCAATCACAGACGATAAAAAGAAAACCAGCCCCGTCGCGAACATCAAAGTCTTGCTCCCAGACGAATTAAACAACTTCTTTGATCGATTTGAGGACAATAGTGCCACTGACACGGCCCGCTACCAAAGCCTGTGGGCTCTCCTTCTCCGTGGCCAATGTGAGTAAAACATTTAAACGTGTCAACCCTCGCAAGGCTGCCGCCCCAGACGGCATCTCTAGTCACGTCCTCAGAGCATGCGCAAACCAGCTGGCTGGTGTGTTTACGGACATATTAAATCAATTCCTATCCCAGTCTGCTGTTCCCACATGCGTCAAGATGTCCACCATTGTTCCTGTACCCAAGAAAGCAAAGGTAACTGAGCTAAATGACTACTGCCCCGTAGCACTCACAAGATCACAGTCAAGGATCATATCACCTCCACCTTACCTGACACCCTAGACCCACTCCAATTTGCTTACCGCCCCAATAGGTCCACTGATGATGCAACACCGTCACACTGCCCTAACCCATCTGGACAAGAGGAATACCTATGTAAGAGCTCAGCGTTCAACACCATAGTACCCTCCAAGCTCATCATTAATCTCGAGACCATGGGTCTCGACCCCGCCCTGTGCAACTGGGTCCTGGACTTTCTGACGGGCCGCCTCCAGGTGGAGCATCTCCACTCCGCTGATCCTCAACACTGGGGCCCCACAAAGGTGCGTTCTCAGCCCTCTCCTGTACTCCCTGTTCCATGACTGCGTGGCTATGCACGCCTCCAACTCAAACATCAAGTTTGCGGACGACACTACAGTGGTAGGCTTGATTTCCAACAACGACGAGACAGCCTACAGGGAGGAGGTGAGGACCCTCGGAGTGTGGTGTCAGGAAAACAACCTCTCACTCAACGTCAACAAAACAAAGGAGACGATTGTGGACTTCAGGAAACAGCAGAGGGAGCACCCCCCTATCCACATCGACGGGATAGTAGTGGAGAGGGTGGAAAGTTTTAAGTTCCTCGGCGTACACATCATGGACAAACTGAAATGGTCCACCCACACAGACAGCGTGGTGAAGAAGGCACATCATTTGATTTGACTTTAAACAGGAACCAAATACAAAGTTGATATATACAAACAAATGTAATATTTGAGGCTCTCTCTCACTAATTGATTGTACAATGTAATAATATTATATTAGCATCCTGATTTTGATATATGGGAGTTTAGATACATGTTTATTGACCACGTTATAGTGTCCTACTTTCGGCTGTTGCAGACGCACCGAGAGGATCGAAACCGCAGTGCATCATGGGTCAATTGTTATTGACTTTCTGATCTAGAAAATAATAAAGAGTGGTTATTTATGATGATTCGTAGAACAGTCAGTCGGCTTGACGCTCTCCAACACGGCCCCTCGACTTTCATCTACAGTCGGTGTGTTTCTTAAAATGGAGGATGACAACCGTTTTTTGGGGGAGATATTTGACCAAAGCTTTTTTCTCTATTGGTTTGAGTTCGACTCCTGCGTCCTCTCTGACCTCCTTTTGGAAAAAGGTCAAAGGTAATCAAGGAGAGGCGGCTAGGAGAACGTGGCCGAAAATGTGCTCTTTCTTTTGGAGCTGGTCAAAACTAATGAAGTTTGTTGTTACATTTTTCTAGATAAAGGAGAAGTAGCATATTGATTCAAAGGGGATGTGGCAGATATCAAAAGTCTTCTGTGGAAGGATACACGTGTGATTCCTCGCTAAAAGGAGGCTATCGAGGAGGGGAGGACTGTCTTCTGTGGAAGGATACACGTGTGATTCCTCGCCAAAAGGACGCTATCGAGGAGGGGAGGACTGTCTTCTGTGGAAGGATACACATGTGATTCCTCTCCAAATGGAGTCTATGGAGGATGGGAGGACTGTTTTCTGTGGAAGGATACATGTGTGATTCCTCGCCAAATGGAGTCTATGGAGGATGGGAGGACTGTTTTCTGTGGAAGGATACATGTGTGATTCCTTGCCAAAAGGACGCTATCGAGGAGGGGAGGACTGTCTTCTGTGGAAGGATACACATGTGATTCCTCGTCAAAAGGAGGCTATCGAAGAGGGGAGGACTGTCTTCTGTGGAAGGATACATGTGTGATTCCTCGCCAAAAGGACGCTATCGAAGAGGGGAGGACTGTCTTCTGTGGAAGGATACACATGTGATTCCTCGCTAAAAGGACGCTATCGAGGAGGGGAGGACTGTCTTCTGTGGAAGGATACACATGTGATTCCTCTCCAAATGGAGTCTATGGAGGATGGGAGGACTGTTTTCTGTGGAAGGATACATGTGTGATTCCTTGCCAAAAGGACGCTATCGAGGATGCTTGCCTACTAATGAGTTGACACACTCCTCTAACGATGTATGGGTTTCCGGATCAAGGAGGAGATGGGACTGAGCTCCGGACTTTTACTCCTGTGGAAAAATATGTCGTATTTTTTTTCTTACCAAACATCCATTAACTTATTGATCTGGTTACATGTTGATTTAAAACGTGTTTTTTCTTACCAAACATCCATTAACTTATTGATCTGGTTACATGTTGATTTAAAACATGTTTTTTCTTACCAAACATCCATTAACTTATTGATCTGGTTACATGTTGATTTAAAACGTGTTTTTTCTTACCAAACATCCATTAACTTATTGATCTGGTTACATGTTGATTTAAAACGTGTTTTTCTTACCAAACATCCATTAACTTATTGATCTGGTTACATGTTGATTTAAAACGTGTTTTTTCTTTGTCTGCGTAGTCTAAGGGTGAGTCTCAATAGTCTAGTGTAGTCTAGGGGTGAGTCTCATTAGTCTCTAGTGTAGTCTAGGGGTGAGTCCCAATAGTCCTTAGTGTAGTCTAGGGGTGAGTCCCAATAGTCTAGTGTAGTCTAGGGGGGAGTCTCAATAGTCTAGTGTAGTCTAGGCGTGAGTCCCAATAGTCTAGTGTAGTCTAGGGGTGAGTCTCAATAGTCCCTAGTTTAGTCTAGGGCGGAGTCTCTATAGTCTAGTGTAGTCTAGGGGTGAGTGTCATTAGTCTCTAGTGTAGTCTAAGGGTGAGTCCCAATAGTCCTTAGTGTAGTCTAGGGGTGAGTCTCCATAGTGTAGTGTAGTCTAGGGGTGAGTCTCTATAGTCTAGTGTAGTCTAGGGGTGAGTCTCCATAGTGTAGTCAAGGGGTGAGTCTCTATAGTGTAGACTTGGGGATAAGACCTAGGGGTGAGTGTCAATAGTATCTAGTGTAGTCTAGGGGTGAGTCTCAATAGTCTCTAGTGTAGTTTCAGGGTGTCTCAATAGTCTCTAGTGTAGTCTAGGGGTCAGTCCCAATAGTCTCTAGTGTAGTCTAGGGGTGAGTCACAGTCATCTCTAGTGTAGTCTAGGGGTGAGTCTCAGTCGTCTCTAGTGTAGTCTCGGGGTGAGTCTCAGTAGTCTCTAGTGTAGTCTAGGGCTGAGTCTCAATAGTCTAGGGTGTAGTCTAGGGGTGAGTCTCAGTCGTCTAGTGTAGTCTCGGGGTGAGTCTCAGTAGTCTCTAGTGTAGTCCTAGGGCTGAGTCTCAATAGTCTAGGGTGTAGTCTAGGGGTGAGTCTCAGTCGTCTCTAGTGTAGTCTAGGGTTGAGTCTCAATAGTCTAGGGTGTAGTCTAGGGGTGAGTCTCTATAGTGTAGTCTCGGGGTGAGTGTCAATAGTCTCTAGTGTAGTCTAGGGGTAGGTCTCAATAGTTTCTAGTGTTGTCTAGGGGTGTTTCTCAATAGTCTAGTATAGTCTAGGGGTGAGTCTCCATAGTGTAGTCTAGGGGTGAGTCTCTATAGTGTAGTCTAGGGGTGAGTCTCTATACTGTAGTCTAGGGGTGAGTCTCTATAGTCTAGTGTAGTCTAGGGGTGAGTCCCAATAGTCTAATGAAGTCTAGGGGTGAGTCCCAATAGTCTAGTGAAGCCTAGGGGTGAGTCTCTATAGTCTAGTGTAGTCTAGGGGTGAGTCTCCATAGTGTAGTCAAGGGGTGAGTCTCTATAGTGTAGACTTGGGGATAAGACCTAGGGGTGAGTGTCAATAGTATCTAGTGTAGTCTAGGGGTGAGTCTCAATAGTCTCTAGTGTAGTTTCAGGGTGTCTCAATAGTCTCTAGTGTAGTCTAGGGGTCAGTCCCAATAGTCTCTAGTGTAGTCTAGGGGTGAGTCACAGTCATCTCTAGTGTAGTCTAGGGGTGAGTCTCAGTCGTCTCTAGTGTAGTCTCGGGGTGAGTCTCAGTAGTCTCTAGTGTAGTCTAGGGCTGAGTCTCAATAGTCTAGGGTGTAGTCTAGGGGTGAGTCTCAGTCGTCTAGTGTAGTCTCGGGGTGAGTCTCAGTAGTCTCTAGTGTAGTCCTAGGGCTGAGTCTCAATAGTCTAGGGTGTAGTCTAGGGGTGAGTCTCAGTCGTCTCTAGTGTAGTCTAGGGTTGAGTCTCAATAGTCTAGGGTGTAGTCTAGGGGTGAGTCTCTATAGTGTAGTCTCGGGGTGAGTGTCAATAGTCTCTAGTGTAGTCTAGGGGTAGGTCTCAATAGTTTCTAGTGTTGTCTAGGGGTGTTTCTCAATAGTCTAGTATAGTCTAGGGGTGAGTCTCCATAGTGTAGTCTAGGGGTGAGTCTCTATAGTGTAGTCTAGGGGTGAGTCTCTATACTGTAGTCTAGGGGTGAGTCTCTATAGTCTAGTGTAGTCTAGGGGTGAGTCTCTATAGTCTAGTGTAGTCTAGGGGTGAGTCCCAATAGTCTAGTGAAGCCTAGGGGTGAGTCTCTATAGTCTAGTGTAGTCTAGGGGTGAGTCTCTATAGTCTAGTGAAGTCTAGGGGTGAGTGCCTATAGTCTAGTGAAGTCTAGGGGTGAGTCCCAATAGTCTAGTGAAGTCTAGGGGTGAGTCCCAATAGTCTAGTGTAGTCTAGGGGTGAGTCCCAATAGTCTGGTGTAGTCTAGGGGTGAGTCTCTATACTGTGGTCTAGGGGTGAGTCTCTATAGTCTAGTGTAGTCTAGGGGTGAGTCCCAATAGTCTAGTGAAGTCTAGGGGTGAGTCCCAATAGTCTAGGGTTGAGTCCCAATAGTCCAGTTTAGTCTAGGGGTGAGTCCCAATAGTCTAGTATAGTCTAGGGTTGAGTCTCAATAGTCTAGTGAAGTCTAGGGTTGAGTCCCAATAGTCTAGTGTAGTCTCGGGTTGAGTCCCAATAGTCTAGTGTAGTCTAAGGGTGAGTCCCAATAGTCTCTAGTGTAGTCTAGGGGTGAGTCCCAATAGTTTCTAGTGCAGTCTAGAGGTGAGTCCCAATAGTTTCTAGTGTAGTCTAGGGGTGAGTCTCAGTAGTCTCTAGTGTAGTCTAGGGGTGAGTGTCATTCGTCTCTAGTGTAGTCTAGGGGTGAGTCTCAGTAGTCTCTAGTGTAGTCCAGGGGTTGAGTCTCAATAGTTTCTAGTGTAGTCTAGGGGTGAGTCTCATTAGTCTCTAGTGTAGTCTAGGGGTGAGTGTCATTAGTCTCTAGTGTAGTCTAGGGGTGAGTCTCAGTAGTCTCTAGTGTAGTCTAGGGGTTGAGTCTCAATAGTTTCTAGTATAGTCTAGGGGTGCGTCCCAATGGTCTAGTGTAGTATAGGAATGAATCTCAATAGTCTGGTGTAGTCTGGAGGTCAACATTTTGTAAAGAAAGTAACATGCTGAGTCTGGAGGTAAATATTGTTGTTTAATAGACAAACACCTGTCAGGAACTGACATTAGTCTCGGGGGGGGGGGGGGGGGGGGGGGGTATAGAGCACAACGCACAGAGGAAGAGGGGGAGACATATTTATCTGTTA
>NC_048574.1:87794747-87811138 GCF_013265735.2 Oncorhynchus mykiss
GGGATAAGGTCGGAGGATGAGAGGGGGATGAGGTCAGAGGAGGAGAGGTGGATGAGGTTGGAGGAGGAGAGGGGGATGGGGTCAGAGGGGAGGGGGATAAGGTCGGAGGAGGAGAGGGTGATGAGGTCAGAGGAGGAGAGGGGGAGGGGGATAAGGTCGGAGGAGGAGAGGGGGATGAGGTCAGAGGAGGAGAGGAGAGGGTGATGAGGTCAGAGGAGGAGAGGGGGAGGGGGATAAGGTCGGAGGAGGAGAGGGGGATGAGGTCAGAGGGGGAGGGGGATGAGGTCGGAGGAGGAGAGGGGAGGGGGATAAGGTCGGAGGATGAGAGGGGGATGAGGTCAGAGGAGGAGAGGTGGATGAGGTTGGAGGAGGAGAGGGGGATGGGGTCAGAGGGGGAGGGGGATGAGGTCGGAGGAGGAGAGGGGAGGGGGATAAGGTCGGAGGAGGAGAGGGGGATGAGGTCAGAGGAGGAGGGGGATGAGGTCGGAGGAGGAGAGGGGGAGGAGGATAAGGTCGGAGGAGGAGAGGGGGATGAGGTCAGAGGGGGAGGGGGATGAGGTCAGAGGAGGAGAGGGGAGGGGGATAAGGTCGGAGGAGGAGAGGGGGATGAGGTCGGAGGAGGAGAGGGGGATGAGGTCAGAGGAGGAGAGGGGGAGGGGGATAAGGTCGGAGGAGGAGAGGGTGATGAGGTCAGAGGAGGAGAGGGGGATGGGTTTCCTTCCAGAGAGAGACAGGAGCAGGAACAGGAGGCGGAACCTTTCATCCCAGGGTAAAGGGGGGACGTTTTACGAGGGAGGACACTTTGTACAGCCGCACTTCACCACCTTCTCCACTTCCTGTACGAAGGAGGAGCCGTCGGTGCAGTGGAAGGTGTATTTCCTGCGTTTGGAACGTAAAGGGGAGCAGCAGCCGCTCCCGCCCCCCCCTTCAGCCCCCTCCGGACAGGAGCCACGGCACTCTAGACGGGAGACCTTCTCCTGGGTTTCACACGCCGAATAGCCCCTCTGGAGCTGGTAGACAGCTCGGAGCCGTTCCCCTCGACAGACCACCTCTACAGGGGAAGAGAGAGAAGAAGGGTTTAGAGAGAGAGAGAAGATAGGCTTAGAGAGAGAGAGAGAGAGGGAGGGAAGATAGGCTTAGAGAGAGAGAGAGAGAGAGAGAGAGAGAAGATAGGCTTAGAGAGAGAGAGAGAGAGAGAGAGAGAGAGAGAGAGAGAGAGAGAGAAGAAGAAGAAGGGCTTAGAGAGAGAGAGAGAGAGAGAGAGAGAGAGAGAGAGAAGAAGGGCTTAGAGAGAGAGGGAGGGAGAGAGAGAGAGAAGGGCTTAGAGAGAGAGGGAGGGAGCGAGAGAAGAAGAGCTGAGAGAGAGAGAGGGAGGGAGAGAGAGAGTGAAGGGCTTAGAGAGAGAGGGAGGGAGAGAGAGAAGAAGAGCTGAGAGAGAGAGAGGGAGAAGAAGAGCTGAGAGAGAGAGAGAGAAGAAGGGCTGAGAGAGAGAGGGAGGGAGAGAGAGAGTGAAGGGCTTAGAGAGAGAGGGAGGGAGAGAGAGAAGAAGAGCTGAGAGAGAGAGAGGGAGAAGAAGAGCTGAGAGAGAGAGAGAGAAGAAGGGCTGAGAGAGAGAGGGAGGGAGAGAGAGAAGAAGAGCTGAGAGAGAGAGAGGGAGAAGAAGAGCTGAGAGAGAGAGAGAGAAGAAGGGCTGAGAGAGAGAGAGAGAGAGAGAGAAGAAGGGCTGAGAGAGAGAGAGAGAAGAAGGGCTGAGAGAGAGAGAGAGAGAAGAAGGGCTGAGAGAGAGAGAGAGAAGAAGGGCTGAGAGAGAGAGGGAGGGAGAGAGAAGAAGAGCTGAGAGAGAGAGAGGGAGAAGAAGAGCTGAGAGAGAGAGAGAGAAGAAGGGCTGAGAGAGAGAGGGAGGGAGAGAGAGAAGAAGAGCTGAGAGAGAGAGAGGGAGAAGAAGAGCTGAGAGAGAGAGAGAGAAGAAGGGCTGAGAGAGAGAGAGAGAGAAGAAGGGCTGAGAGAGAGAGAGAAGAAGGGCTGAGAGAGAGAGAAGAAGAAGGGCTGAGAGAGAGAGAGAGAAGGGCTGAGAGAGAGAGAGAGAAGGGCTGAGAGAGAGAGAGAGAGAAGAAGGGCTGAGAGAGAGAGAGAGAGAAGGGCTGAGAGAGAGAGAGAGAGAGAAGAAGGGCTGAGAGAGAGAGAGAGAGAGAAGGGCTGAGAGAGAGAGAAGAAGGGTTTAGAAAGAGAGGGGCGGTAGTTAGAGGAATAGATGACAGAGAGGGAGAGAGATGGGAGGAGGTGTGGATGGATGGATGGATGGATGGAAGGAAGGAAGGAAGGAAGGGAGGGAGGAAGGAAGGAAGGAAGGAAGGAGGGAGATAACGAAGGAACAAGGAAGGAAGAGTGTGAAAGGAGAGAGCAGAGGATGGGTGGCTGAGGGTGGCTGATGGGTGGCGGGTGGCTGAGGTTGAAACAAGCTCATGTGGAACGGAAGATCTCCAATGTGATTGGCTGTGGAGGAGCATGGTCTCCAATGTGATTGGCTGTGGAGGAGCATGGTCTCCAATGTGATTGGCTGTGGAGGAGGATGGGTTAAGGAGAGGGGGTGGCGGGGCAAAGGGCTGACCTCTGACCTCTGACCCTGAGAATCTCACCTGGGTGACCCCTCTGCCGGGGGGCGGTGGATCAGAGGAGGCTGGGGCAGACAGACAGCAGAGAGTTAGAGCAGACAGACAGTTAAAACACTAGCAGACAGACAGCAGAGAGTTAAAGCAGACAGACAGGGTTTAAACACTAACAGACAGACAGCAGAGAGTTAGAGCAGACAGACAGGGTTAAAACACTAACAGACAGACAGCAGAGAGTTAGAGCAGACAGACAGATGAACACACAGACAGCAGAGAGTTAGAGCAGACAGACAGATGAACAGACAGACAGCAGAGAGTTAGAGCAGACAGACAGGGTTAAAACACTAACAGACAGACAGCAGAGAGTTAGAGCAGACAGACAGGGTTAAAACACTAACAGACAGACAGCAGAGAGTTAGAGCAGACAGACAGGGTTAAAACACTAACAGACAGACAGCAGAGAGTTAGAACAGACAGACAGATGAACAGACAGCAGAGAGTTAGAGCAGACAGCCAGATGAACAGACAGACAGCAGAGAGTTAGAGCAGACAGACAGGGTTAAAACACTAACAGACAGACAGCAGAGCGTTAGAGCAGACAGACAGGGTTAAAACACTAACAGACAGACAGCAGAGAGTTAGAGCAGACAGACAGGGTTAAAACACTAACAGACAGACAGCAGAGAGTTAGAGCAGACAGACAGGGTTAAAACACTAACAGACAGACAGCAGAGAGTTAGAGCAGACAGACAGATGAACAGACAGACAGCAGAGAGTTAGAGCAGACAGACAGATGAACAGACAGACAGCAGAGAGTTAGAGCAGACAGACAGTTAAAACACTAACAGACAGACAGCAGAGAGTTAGACCAGACAGACAGATGAACAGACAGACAGCAGAGAGTTAGAGCAGACAGACAGTTAAAACACTAGCAGACAGACAGCAGAGAGTTAGAGCAGACAGACAGTTAAAACACTAACAGACAGACAGCAGAGAGTTAGACCAGACAGACAGATGAACAGACAGACAGCAGAGAGTTAGAGCAGACAGACAGTTAAAACACTAACAGACAGACAGCAGAGAGTTAGACCAGACAGACAGATGAATAGACAGACAGCAGAGAGTTAGAGCAGACAGACAGTTAAAACACTAACAGACAGACAGCAGAGAGTTAGAGCAGACAGACAGTTAAAACACTAACAGACAGACAGCAGAGAGTTAGAGCAGACAGACAGGGTTAAAACACTAACAGACAGACAGACAGACAGATGAACACACAGACAGCAGAGAGTTAGAGCAGACAGACAGATGAACAGACAGACAGCAGAGAGTTAGAGCAGACAGACAGGGTTAAAACACTAACAGACAGACAGCAGAGAGTTAGAGCAGACAGACAGGGTTAAAACACTAACAGACAGACAGCAGAGAGTTAGAGCAGACAGACAGGGTTAAAACACTAACAGACAGACAGCAGAGAGTTAGAACAGACAGACAGATGAACAGACAGCAGAGAGTTAGAGCAGACAGCCAGATGAACAGACAGACAGCAGAGAGTTAGAGCAGACAGACAGGGTTAAAACACTAACAGACAGACAGCAGAGCGTTAGAGCAGACAGACAGGGTTAAAACACTAACAGACAGACAGCAGAGAGTTAGAGCAGACAGACAGGGTTAAAACACGAGCAGACAGACAGGGTTAAAACACTAACAGACAGACAGCAGAGAGTTAGAGCAGACAGACAGATGAACAGACAGACAGCAGAGAGTTAGACCAGACAGACAGATGAACAGACAGACAGCAGAGAGTTAGAGCAGACAGACAGTTAAAACACTAGCAGACAGACAGCAGAGAGTTAGAGCAGACAGACAGTTAAAACACTAACAGACAGACAGCAGAGAGTTAGACCAGACAGACAGATGAACAGACAGACAGCAGAGAGTTAGAGCAGACAGACAGTTAAAACACTAACAGACAGACAGCAGAGAGTTAGACCAGACAGACAGATGAATAGACAGACAGCAGAGAGTTAGAGCAGACAGACAGTTAAAACACTAACAGACAGACAGCAGAGAGTTAGAGCAGACAGACAGTTAAAACACTAACAGACAGACAGCAGAGAGTTAGAGCAGACAGACAGGGTTAAAACACTAACAGACAGACAGCAGAGAGTTAAAGCAGACAGACAGTTAAAACACTAACAGACAGACAGCAGAGAGTTAGAGCAGACAGACAGGGTTAAAACACTAACAGACAGACAGCAGAGAGTTAGAGCAGACAGACAGTTAAAACACTAACAGACAGACAGCAGAGAGTTAGAGCAGACAGACAGGGTTAAAACACTAACAGACAGACAGCAGAGAGTTAGAGCAGACAGACAGGGTTAAAACACTAACAGACAGACAGCAGAGAGTTAGACCAGACAGACAGATGAACAGACAGACAGTGGCCAGATGAGACCGATGTGGAGACCCTCCCTCCCTCCCTCCCTCCCTCCCTCACCTCTGTCGCAGGCGTCCCCCGTGTATCCTGGGTTACATTGACAGTAGGCCTTGCCCAGGCCAGACAGCCTACATTTCCCATGTTTACATCTGGTCAGCTGACAGGGGTCCAGCACTTCCTGGTCTGCCTCGTCACACAGCACCCCGAGGAATCCTGGCTGGCAGCGACAGGAGTAGGAGTAGGAATTGATAGGAAGACATGAACCATGGATACACCTGCAGGAAGGAGGAGGGAGAGATGGGGGGGGGAGAGAGGAGGGGGAGGGAGAGGACGGAGAGAGAGAGAGATGGGGGAGGGAGAGGACGGAGAGAGAGAGAGAGATGGGGGAGGGAGAGGGGAGGGAGAGGAAGGAGAGAGAGAGAGATGGGGGAGGGAGAGGGGAGGGAGAGGAAGGAGAGAGAGAGAGATGGGAGAGGGGAGGGAGAGGAAGGAGAGAGAGAGAGATGGGGGAGGGAGAGGGGAGGGAGAGGAAGGAGAGAGAGAGAGATGGGGGAGGGAGAGGTGAGGGAGAGGAAGGAGAGAGAGAGAGATGGGGGAGGGAGAGGGGAGGGAGAGGAAGGAGAGAGAGAGAGATGGGGGAGGGAGAGGGGAGGGAGAGGAAGGAGAGAGAGAGAGATGGGGGAGGGGGAGGGGAGGGAGAGGAAGGAGAGAGAGAGAGATGGGGGAGGGAGAGGGGAGGGAGAGGAAGGAGAGAGAGAGAGATGGGGGAGGGAGAGGGGAGGGAGAGGAAGGAGAGAGAGAGAGATGGGGGAGGGAGAGGGGAGGGAGAGGAAGGAGAGAGAGAGAGATGGGGGAGGGAGAGGGGAGGGAGAGGAAGGAGAGAGAGAGATGGGGGAGGGAGAGGAAGGAGAGAGAGAGAGATGGGGGAGGGAGAGGGGAGGGAGAGGAAGGAGAGAGAGAGAGATGGGGGAGGGGGAGGAGAAATACAATTGAAATGGATCGCCACCCCTCCCTTCCCCTCACTCATTCCTCTCCATCCTCCCCCTCACCCTCACCCCCATCCTCCCCTCACCCATCACCCCCATCCCCAGTCCACTGACTTGTTCCCATCACAGGGGTTGTTGACCTGGTCCTGACAACGGTCTCCGGTCCATCCAGGGTGGCAGGTACAGGAGAAGCCTCTCTGACCGGTTGGGTGGCACTCACCCTGGCCACACACACCTGCCTGGCATGGCTGGCATCCAGCTTCGACCCCAGTCTGGAAAACACAACAGGGTTCAGTTTAGAGGAGGAACAGCTGGTTTAGTCTTTGACATTGTCTCCGAACCAGCCTTTTCCAGGTGAGGGAAACCTCCTGGGTGTGTGTGTGTTTCCATGTGTGTAAAGATTAGAGTTTTATTTGGTTGGTTTTGCTGTATGTTTGATCTTCCTTCATAATGCCAGTGTTTCAATATATGTCCCTGCTCCAGTCTGACTCCCAGGTCCTGTCCCTGCTCCAGTCTGACCCCCAGGTCCTGTCCCTGCTCCAGCCTGACCCCCAGGTCCTGTCCCTGCTCCAGCCTGACCACCAGGTCCTGCACCTGTCCCTGCTCCAGTCTGACCCCCAGGTCCCTGCTCCAGTCTGACCCCCAGGTACCTGCTCCAGCCTGACCACCAGGTCCTGCACCTGTCCCTGCTCCAGTCTGACCCCCAGGTCCCTGCTCCAGTCTGACCCCCAGGTCCCTGCTCCAGTCTGACCCCCAGGTCCCTGCTCCAGTCTGACCCCCAGGTCCTGTCCCTGCTCCAGTCTGACCCCCAGGTCCCTGCTCCAGTCTGACCCCCAGGTCCTGTCCCTGCTCCAGTCTGACCCCCAGGTCCCTGCTCCAGTCTGACCCCCAGGTCCCTGCTCCAGTCTGACCCCCAGGTCCCTGCTCCAGTCTGACCCCCAGGTCCCTGCTCCAGTCTGACCCCCAGGTCCCTGCTCCAGTCTGACCCCCAGGTCCTGTCCCTGCTCCAGTCTGACCCCCAGGTCCCTGCTCCAGTCTGACCCCCAGGTCCTGTCCCTGCTCCAGTCTGACCCCCAGGTCCCTGCTCCAGTCTGACCCCCAGGTCCTGTCCCTGCTCCAGTCTGACCCCCAGGTCCCTGCTCCAGTCTGACCCCCAGGTCCCTGCTCCAGTCTGACCCCCAGGTCCCTGCTCCAGTCTGACCCCCAGGTCCTGTCCCTGCTCCAGTCTGACCCCCAGGTCCCTGCTCCAGTCTGACCCCCAGGTCCTGTCCCTGCTCCAGTCTGACCCCCAGGTCCCTGCTCCAGTCTGACCCCCAGGTCCTGTCCCTGCTCCAGTCTGACCCCCAGGTACCTGCTCCAGCCTGACCCCCAGGTCCTGTCCCTGCTCCAGTCTGACCCCCAGGTCCCTGCTCCAAAATGACCCCTAGGTCCCTGCTCCAGTCTGACCCCCAGGTCCCTGCTCCAGTCTGACCCCCAGGTCCTGTCCCTGCTCCAGTCTGACCCCCAGGTCCCTGCTCCAGTCTGACCCCCAGGTCCTGTCCCTGCTCCAGTCTGACCCCCAGGTACCTGCTCCAGCCTGACCCCCAGGTCCTGCACCTGTCCCTGCTCCAGTCTGACCCCCAGGTCCCTGCTCCAGTCTGACCCCCAGGTCCCTGCTCCAGCCTGACCCCCAGGTCCTGTCCCTGCTCCAGTCTGACCCCCAGGTCCCTGCTCCAAAATGACCCCCAGGTCCCTGCTCCAGTCTGACCCCCAGGTCCCTGCTCCAGTCTGACCCCAAGGTCCTGTCCCTGCTCCAGTCTGACCCCCAGGTCCTGTCCCTGCTACAGCCTGACCCCCAGGACCTGTCCCTGCTCCAGGCTGACCCCTAGGTCCTGTCCCTGCTCTAGTCTGACCCCCAGGTCCTGTCCCTGTCCCTGTTCCAGACTGACCCCCAGGTCACTGTTCCAGACTGACCCCCAGGTCCTGTCCCTGCTCCAGCCTGACTCCCAGGTCCTGTCCCTGCTCCAGCCTGACCCCCAGGTCCCTGCTCCAGTCTGACCCCCAGGTCCTGTCCCTGTCCCTGCTCCAGCCTGACCTCCAGGTCCCTGCTCCAGTCTGACCCCCAGGTCCTGTCCCTGCTCCAGCCTGACCCTCAGGTCCTGTCCCTGCTCCAGCCTGACTCCCAGGTCCTGTCCCTGCTCCAGTCTGATCCCCAGGTCCTGTCCCTGCTCTAGCCTGACCCCAGGTCCTGTCCCTGCTCCAGTCTAACCCCCAGGTCCTGTCCCTGTCCCTGCTCCAGTCTGACCCCCAGGTCCTGTACCTGTCCCTGCTCCAGTCTGACCCCCAGGTCCTGTCCCTGTCCCTGTTCCAGTCTGACCCACAGGTCCTGTACCTGTCCCTGCTCCAGTCTGACCCCCAGGTCTTGTCCCTGCTCCAGTCTGACCCCCAGGTCCTGTACCTGTCCCTTCTCCAGTCTGACCCCCAGGTCCTGTACCTGTCCCTGCTCCAGTCTGACCCCCAGGTCCTGTCCCTGCTCCAGTCTGACCCCCAGGTCCTGTACCTGCTCCAGCCTGACCCCCAGGTCCTGTCCCTGCTCCAGACTGACCCACAGGTCCTGTACCTGCTCCAGTCTGACCCCCAGGTCCTGTACCTGTCCCTGCTCCAGTCTGACCCCCAGGTACTGTACCTGTCCCTGCTCCAGTCTGACCCCCAGGTCCTGTCCCTGCTCCAGACTGACCCACAGGTCCTGTCCCTGCTCCAGTCTGACCCCCAGGTCCTGTACCTGTCCCTGCTCTAGTCTGACCCCCAGGTCCTGTACCTGTCCCTGCTCCAGTCTGACCCCCAGGTCCTGTCCCTGCTCCAGCCTGACGCCCAGGTCCTGTACCTGTCCCTGCTCCAGTCTGACCCCCAGGTCCTGTACCTGTCCCTGCTCCAGTCCGACCCCCAGATCCTGCAGCTGTCCGTTGATGTAGAGGTTCCTGAGACAGCCGTGGAAGCTGGTCCCGTTCTGCCCCCCAACTCCAGACTGCAGCGCTGCAGAGACTGACCAACGATCTGGCATACCTGGAGAGAGGGAGAGAGGGAGAGGGAGCGGGAGCGAGAGAGAGAGAGAGAGAGAGAGAGAGAGAGAGAGAGAGAGAGAGAAAGAGAAAGAGAGAAAGAGAGAGAGAAAGAGAGAAAGAGAGAGAGAGAGAGAGAGAGAGAGAGAGAGAGGGAGAGAGAGAGTTCTGTAAGTGTAATTATTACTGTTAATTTTTTATTGTTGATTTCACTGATGTTTATTATCTATTTTACTTGCTTTGGCAATGTTGACATGTGTTTCCCATGGCAATAAAGCCCTTTAAATTTAATTGAATGTAGAGAGACAGACACACAGAGAAAGAAAGAGAAGAAGAGAGACACACAGAGAAAGAAAGAGAAGAAGAGAGACACACAGAGAAAGAAAGAGAAGAAGAGAGACACACAGAGAAAGAAAGAGAAGAAGAGAGACAGAGAAAGAAAGAGAAGAAGAGAGACACACAGAGAAAGAAAGAGAAGAAGAGAGACACACAGAGAAAGAAAGAGAAGAAGAGACACACAGAGAAAGAAAGAGAAGAAGAGAGACACAGAGAAAGAAAGAGAAGAAGAGAGACACACAGAGAAAGAAAGAGAAGAAGAGAGACAGAGAAAGAAAGAGAAGAAGAGAGACACACAGAGAGAGATGATACTTCACATATGGAACCAACACGTTTTATAGCCTGCTAAGCTAGAGGGAGCTACAAAACGTCCCAGAAACCCCCTCTTCCCTAACACACACAGTGTATAACGTACCTCCCAGGTATAGAGGAGAATCAATGCTGAGTGTTGACTGTTTACTCAGAGAGTTGATAGACTTGACTGGTCCTCCATCAATAGACAGAGACACAGTCTGATCTGATGCCACCAACTCTACCACATGGAATACACCATCATTTACTGTCTCCACACTGAGAGGAGAGAGGGGGGGGGGAGACAGAGATGGAGGACAAAGAGAGAGAGAGAGAGAGAGAGAGAGAGGAGAGGAGAGAGGGGGGAGAGAGGGGGGGAGAGATGGAGGACAAAGAGAGAGAGAGAGAGAGCGAGAGAGAGGAGAGAAAGAGAGAGAGAGGAGAGAAAGAGAGAGAGAGAGAGAGAGGGGGGGGGGGAGAGGAAGACAGAGATGGAGGACAAAGAGAGAGAGAGAGAGAGAGAGAGAGAGGAAACAGCAACACAATTAGAGCCAACCAAATCATGAAATGTGTGTGTGTGGTATGGTGTGTGTTATGGTGTGTGTGTGTGTGGTATGGTGTGTGTTATGGTGTGTGTGTGTGTGTGTGTGTGTGTATATGTTACCTGTATATAGCAGAGGCAGGGTTTGTTCCAGTGTGGTAGCTGACACGGAGACGTCCTCTATACAACTCTATGGTAATGTGGTCCTTGTCTCCTTTATACAGCAACACACCACTGTCCTCATCTGTAGCAATCTGACAGAAACACACACACACACACACACACACACGCACGCACGCACGCACGCACGCACGCACACACCACACACACACACACACACACACCACACACACCACCACACCACACACACACACACACACACACACACACACACACCACACACACACACCATTGTTTAATCACCCCTTATATTATATAGTTATAAGTCAGTCAAGGAAGTGATGATGATATGTGTGTTTGCGGTGTGTGTGTGTGTGTGTGTGTGTGTGTGTGTGTGTGTGTGTGTGTGTGTGTGTGTGTGTGTGTGTGTGTGTGTGTGTGTGTGTGTGTGTACCTGTAGTGTGATGTTTGTCTCAGGTGTGATTAGACTAGAGGGCAGCTGCAGGTAAGACCGTCGGTTGACAAAGTTGACACTGGCTAGCGTCTCACACCACTCGCCCTCGTAACCATGGAGACACTGACAGCGGGGGTCCGTCTCCACGACAACGCACTGCGCTCCGTTCATACACTCGTGGTCGTCACAGGGACTGGTGCGCGGCAGAACCATGGGAGGAGAGAACTCACAGAACAGACCGCTGAAAACAAAACAAAACAACCATCAGGGACTCACAGAACAGACCGCTGATCTAGGATCAGGTTCCCCTATGTCCATGTAATCATGTTCATTGTCAGGCAAACAAGATAAACTGATCATAGATCAGCACTCTTAGATGCCATCAGAAAGAGTTTACACTCTTTTGTTGTTGTTGTTGTTGTTGTTGTTGTGGAATAAAAAAAAGATTGACACAAAATATATAGAAAAATGATAACGTAAAACATTAATGGAAAAATTAACCACTAATATATTATATTGATTAGATAAATATTCACCCCCCCCCCCCCCCCCCCCCCCCCCGAGTTAGAATCACAGTGATAATATCTGGGAGTCTTCTTGGGTAAGTCTCTCAGAGTCATTACAGCTGGGAGTCTTCCTGGGTAAGTCTCTAAGAGTCATTACAGCTGGGAGTCTTCTTGGGTAAGTCTCTCAGAGTCATTACAGCTGGGAGTCTTCCTGGGTAAGTCTCTCAGAGTCATTACAGCTGGGAGTCGTCTTGGGTAAGTCTCTCAGAGTCATTACAGCTGGGAGTCTTCTTGGGTAAGTCTCTAAGAGTCATTACAGCTGGGAGTCGTCTTGGGTAAGTCTCTAAGAGTCATTACAACTGGGAGTCGTCTTGGGTAAGTCTCTAAGAGTCATTACAGCTGGGAGTCTTCTTGGGTAAGTCTCTAAGAGTCATTACAGCTGGGAGTCGTCTTGGGTAAGTCGCTAAGAGTCATTACAGCTGGGAGTCTTCTTGGGTAAGTCTCTAAGAGTCATTACAGCTGGGAGTCTTCTTGGGTAAGTCTCTAAGAGTCATTACAGCTGGGAGTCTTCTTGGGTAAGTCTCTAAGAGTCATTACAGCTGGGAGTCTTCTTGGGTAAGTCTCTAAGAGTCATTATAGCTGGGAGTCGTCTTGGGTAAGTCTCTAGGAGTCATTACATCTGGGAGTCTTCTTGTGTAAGTCTCTAAGAGTCATTACAGCTGGGAGTCTTCTTGGGTAAGTCTCTAAGAGTCATTACAGCTGGGAGTCTTCTTGGGTAAGTCTCTAAGAGTCATTACAGCTGGTGGTCTTCTTGGGTAAGTCTCTAAGAGTCATTACAGCTGGGAGTCTTCTTGGGTAAGTCTCTAAGAGTCATTACAGCCGGGAGTCTTCTTGGGTAAGTCTCTAGGAGTCATTACAGCTGTTGAGTCTTTCTGGGTAATTCTCTAAGAGTCATTACAGCTGGGAGTCTTTCTGGGTAAGTCTCTAGGAGTCATTATAGCTGTTGAGTCTTTCTGGGTAATTCTCTAAGAATCATTACAGCTGGGAGTCTTTCTGGGTAAGTCTCTAGGAGTCATTACAGCTGTTGAGTCTTTCTGAGTAATTCTCTAAGCGTCATTACAGCTGGGAGTCTTTCTGGGTAAGTCTCTAAGAGCTGTTGAGTCTTTCTGGGTAAGTCTCTAAGAGTCATTACAGCTGGGAGTCTTTCTGGGTAAGTCTCTAAGAGCTTTCCACACCTGGATTGTACAACATTTGCCCATTTTTTATTTTCATAATTCTTCAAGCTCTGTCAAGTTGGTTGTTGATCATTGCTAGACAACCCTTTTCAGGTCTCTGCCATAGATTTTCAATACGATTTAAGTCAAAACTGTAACTCGGACACTCAGGAACATTCCATGTCTTCTTGGTAAGTAACTCCAGTGTATATTTGGCCTTCTGATTTAGGTTATTGTCCTGCTAAAAGGTGAATTAATCTCCCAGTGTCTGTTGGAAAGCAGACTGAACCAGGTCTTCCTCGAGAACTTTTCTTATCCCGAAAAACTCCACAGTTCTTAATGATGACAAGCATACCCATAACATGACGCAGCTACTGTGCTTGAAAATATGGAGACTGATACTCAGTAATGTGTTGTATTGGATTTGTCCCAAACATAACACTTTGTATTCAGGACAAAAAGTTAATTGCTTTGCAACATTTGTTGTATAAATTTAGTGCCTTGTTGCAAACAGGATGCATGTTTTGGAATAGTTGTACTCTGTACAGGATTCCTTCTTTGCACTCTGTCATTTAGGTTGGGATTGTGGAGTAACTACAATGTTGTTGATCCATCCTCATTTTTCTCCTATCACAGCCATTAAACTCTGTAACTGTTTTAAAGTCTCCATTGGCCTCATGGTGAAATCCCTGAGCGGTTTCCTTCCTCTCCGGCAACTGAGTTAGGAAGGACACCTGTATATTTGTAGTGACTGTTTTTTTTACCCATCTACCAATAAGAGCCCTTCTTTGTGAGGCATTGGAAAACCTCCCTGGTCTTTGTGGTTGAATCTGTGTTTGAAATTCAAACCTTACAGATAATTGTATGTGTGGGGTACATGTTATATTCTGCTTCTGTTCTGTTCTATTCTGCTCCTGTTCTGCTCCTGGTCTGTTCTGCTCCTGGTCTGTTCTGCTCCTGGTTTGGTCTGTTCTGTTCTACTCTGCTCCTGGTCTGTTCTGCTCCTGGTTTGGTCTGTTCTGTTCTACTCTGCTCCTGTTCTGCTCCTGTTCTGTTCTACTCTGCTCCTGTTCTGTTCCACTCTGCTCCTGTTCTGCTCCTGTTCTGTTCTGCTCCTGTTCTGTTCTACTCTGCTCCTGTTCTGCTCTATTCTGCTCCTGTTCTGCTCTATTCTGCTCCTGGTCTGCTCTATTCTGCTCCTGGTCTGTTCTACTCTGCTCCTGGTCTGTTCTGCTCCTGGTTTGGTATGTTCTGCTCCTGGTCCGTTCTGCTCCTGTTCTGCTCCTGGTCTGTTCTGTTCTGCTCCTGTTCTGCTCCTGTTCTGCTCCTGTTCTGTTCTGTTCTGCTCCTGTTCTGTTCTATTCTGTTCTACTCTGCTCCTGTTCTGTTCTATTCTGCTCCTGTTCTGCTCCTGGTCTGTTCTGTTCTGCTCCTGTTCTGCTCCTGTTCTGTTCTGTTCTGTTCTGCTCCTGTTCTGTTCTATTCTGCTCCTGTTCTGTTCTATTCTGCTCCTGTTCTGTTCTGTTCTGCTCCTCTTCTGCTCCTGTTCTGTTCTATTCTGCTCCTGTTCTGCTCCTGTTCTGTTCTATTCTGTTCTACTCTGCTCCTGTTCTGTTCTGTTCTACTCCTGTTCTGCTCCTGGTCTGTTCTGTTCTGCTCCTGTTCTGTTCTATTCTGTTATACTCTGCACCTGTTCTGTTCTATTCTGTTCTACTTTGCTCCTGTTCTGTTCTATTCTGTTGTTCTGTTCTAAATGTCTGATTCTGTTCTACATATGAGCCACAAGGTGGTGCTACAGGATAACTACCCCTACAGACTGGTACTAAACCAGCCCCTACCTCATCATGAACGTTCAGGTTAACAGGTTAACTACCCCTACAGACTGGTACTAAACCAGCCCCTACCTCATCATGAACGTTCAGGTTAACAGGTTAACTACCCCTACAGACTGGTACTAAACCAGCCCCTACCTCATCATGAACGTTCAGGTTAACTACCCCTACAGACTGGTACTAAACCAGCCCCTACCTCATCATGAACGTTCAGGTTAACTACCCCTACAGACTGGTACTAAACCAGCCCCTACCTCATCATGAACGTTCAGGTTAACTACCCCTACAGACTGGTACTAAACCAGCCCCTACCTCATCATGAATGTTCAGGTTAACTACCCCTACAGACTGGTACTAAACCAGCCCCTACCTCATCATGAACATTCAGGTTAACTACCCCTACAGACTGGTACTAAACCAGCCCCTACCTCATCATGAATGTTCAGGTTAACTACCCCTACAGACTGGTACTAAACCAGCCCCTACCTCATCATGAACGTTCAGGTTAACTACCCCTACAGACTGGTACTAAACCAGCCCCTACCTCATCATGAACGTTCAGGATAACTACCCCTACAGACTGGTACTAAACCAGCCCCTACCTCATCATGAATGTTCAGGTTAACTACCCCTACAGACTGGTACTAAACCAGCCCCTACCTCATCATGAACGTTCAGGATAACTACCCCTACAGACTGGTACTAAACCAGCCCCTACCTCATCACGAACATTCAGGTTAACTACCCCTACAGACTGGTACTAAACCAGCCCCTACCTCATCATGAACATTCAGGTTAACTACCCCTACAGACTGGTACTAAACCAGCCCCTACCTCATCATGAACGTTCAGGTTAACTACCCCTACAGACTGGTACTAAACCAGCCCCTAACTCATCATGAACGTTCAGGTTAACTACTCCTACAGACTGGTACTAAACCAGCCCCTACCTCATCATGAACGTTCAGGTTAACTACCCCTACAGACTGGTACTAAACCAGCCCCTACCTCATCATGAACGTTCAGGTTAACTACCCCTACAGACTGGTACTAAACCAGCCCCTACCTCATCATGAATGTTCAGGTTAACTACCCCTACAGACTGGTACTAAACCAGCCCCTACCTCATCATGAACGTTCAGGTTAACTACCCCTACAGACTGGTACTAAACCAGCCCCTACTTCATCATGAACGTTCAGGATAACAGGTTAACTACCCCTACAGACTGGTACTAAACCAGCCCCTACCTCATCATGAACGTTCAGGTTAACTACCCCTACAGACTGGTACTAAACCAGCCCCTACCTCATCATGAACGTTCAGGTTAACTACCCCCTCAAACGCATTAAGAAGGAAAGAAATTCCACAAATTAACTTAAGGCACACCCGTTAATTGAAATGCATTCCAGGTGACTACCTCATGAAGCTGGTTGAGAGAATGCCAAGAATGTGGAAAACTGTCATCAAGGCAAAGGGTGGATACTTTGAAGAATCTCAAATATAAAAATATATTTTTATTTGTTTAACCCTTTTTTGGTTAGTTTGTTGGTTACTACATGATTCCATATTTGTTATTTCATAGTTTTGATGTCTTCACTATTATTCTACAATGTAGAAAATAGTAGAAATAAAGAAAAACCCTGGAATGAGTAGGTGTTCTAGTGTGTCCAAACTTCTGACTAGTACTGTATGTGTGTGTGTGTGTGTGTGTGTGTGTGTGTGTGTGTGTGTGTGTGTGTGTGAGTGTGTGAGTGTGTGTGTGAGTGTGTGTGTGTGCTTGTGTGTCCTGTTACCTGTATCCCTCAGGACAGACACAGGTGTATCCGTTGACCGCATCAATGCACTGAGCTCCGTTCTGACACTTGTTCTCCTCACAGTCATCATAGTCCAGCTCACACTGATCCCCCACGTAGCCTGGGGTACACTCACACCTGGAACACACACACACTGTTAATACAACACTCACACCTGGAACACACACACACACACTGTTAATACAACACTCACACCTGGAACACACACA
>NC_048575.1:0-27500 GCF_013265735.2 Oncorhynchus mykiss
CTTCCAAAATGTTCAACACTAGCCTCGCGTGGCCATCCTTCCAAAATGTTCACCACTTGTCTCGCGTGGCCATCCTTCCAAAATGTTCAACACTAGCCTCGCGTGGCCATCCTTCCAAAATATTCAACACTAGCCTCGCGTGGCCATCCTTCCAAAATGTTCAACACTAGCCTCGCGTGGCCATCCTTCCAAAATGTTCAACACTAGCCTCGCGTGGCCATCCTTCCAAAATGTTCAACACTAGCCTCGCGTGGCCATCCTTCCAAAATGTTCAACACTAGCCTCGCGTGGCCATCCTTCCAAAATGTTCAACACTAGCCTCGCGTGGCCATCCTTCCAAAATGTTCAACACTAGCCTCGCGTGGCCATCCTTCCAATATGTTCAGCGCTAGCCTCGCGTGGCCATCCTTCCAATATGTTCAGCGCTAGCCTCGCGTGGCCATCCTTCCAATATGTTCAGCGCTAGCCTCGCGTGGCCATCCTTCCAAAATTTTCAGCGCTAGCCTCGCGTGGCCATCCTTCCAAAATGTTCAACACTAGCCTCGCGTGGCCATCCTTCCAAAATGTTCACCACTAGCCTCGCGTGGCCATCCTTCCAAAATGTTCAACACTAGCCTCGCGTGGCCATCCTTCCAAAATATTCAACACTAGCCTCGCGTGGCCATCCTTCCAAAATGTTCAACACTAGCCTCGCGTGGCCATCCTTCCAAAATGTTCAACACTAGCCTCGCGTGGCCATCCTTCCAAAATGTTCAACACTAGCCTCGCGTGGCCATCCTTCCAAAAATGTTCAACACTAGCCCCAAGATGCCATCCTTCCAATATGTTCAGCACTAGCCTCGCGTGGCTATCCTTCCAATATGTTCAGCGCTAGCCTCGCGTGGCCATCCTTCCAATATGTTCAGCGCTAGCCTCGCGTGGCCATCCTTCCAAAATGTTCAGCGCTAGCCTCGCGTGGCCATCCTTCCAAAATGTTCAGCGCTAGCCTCGCGTGGCCATCCTTCCAAAATGTTCAGCGCTAACCTCGCGTGGCCATTCTTCCAAAATGTTCAACACTAGCCTCGCGTGGCCATCCTTCCAAAATGTACAACAGTAGCCTCAAGATGCCATCCTTCCAAAATGTACAACACTAGCCTCAAGATGCCATCCTTCCAATATGTTCAGCACTAGCCTCAAGATGCCATCCTTCCAATATGTTTTGCACTAGCGTGGCCATCCTTCCAAAATGTTCAACACTAGCCTCGCGTGGCCATCCTTCCAAAATGTACAACACTAGCCTCAAGATGCCATCCTTCCAATATGTTCAGCACTAGCCTCGCGTGGCTATCCTTCCAATATGTTCAGCGCTAGCCTCGCGTGGCCATCCTTCCAATATGTTCAGCGCTAGCCTCGCGTGGCCATCCTTCCAAAATGTTCAGCGCTAGCCTCGCGTGGCCATCCTTCCAAAATGTTCAGCGCTAGCCTCGCGTGGCCATTCTTCCAAAATGTTCAACACTAGCCTCGCGTGGCCATCCTTCCAAAATGTACAACAGTAGCCTCAAGATGCCATCCTTCCAAAATGTACAACACTAGCCTCAAGATGCCATCCTTCCAATATGTTCAGCACTAGCCTCAAGATGCCATCCTTCCAATATGTTTAGCACTAGCGTGGCCATCCTTCCAAAATGTTCAACACTAGCCTCGCGTGGCCATCCTTCCAAAATGTTCAACACTAGCCTCGTGTGGCCATCCTTCCAAAATGTTCAACACTAGCCTCGCGTGGCCATCCTTCCAAAATGTTCAACACTAGCCTCGCGTGGCCATCCTTCCAAAATGTACAACACTAGCCTCAAGATGCCATCCTTCCAATATGTTCAGCACTAGCCTCGCGTGGCTATCCTTCCAATAAGTTCAGCACTCGCGTGGCCATCCTTCCAAAATGTTCAACACTAGCCTCGCGTGGCCATCCTTCCAAATGTTCAACACTAGCCTCGCGTGGCCATCCTTCCAAAATGTTCAACACTAGCCTCGTGTGGCCATCCTTCCAAAATGTTCAACACTAGCCTCGCGTGGCCATCCTTCCAAAATGTACAACACTAGCCTCAAGATGCCATCCTTCCAATATGTTCAGCGCTAGCCTCGCATGGCTATCCTTCCAATATGTTCAGCGCTAGCCTCGCGTGGCCATCCTTCCAAAATGTTCAACACTAGCCTCGCGTGGCCATCCTTCCAATATGTTCAGCGCTAGCCTCGCGTGGCCATCCTTCCAATATGTTCAGCGCTAGCCTCGCGTGGCCATCCTTCCAATATGTTCAGCGCTAGCCTCGCGTGGCCATCCTTCCAAAATTTTCAGCGCTAGCCTCGCGTGGCCATCCTTCCAAAATGTTCAACACTAGCCTCGCGTGGCCATCCTTCCAAAATGTTCACCACTAGCCTCGCGTGGCCATCCTTCCAAAATGTTCAACACTAGCCTCGCGTGGCCATCCTTCCAAAATATTCAACACTAGCCTCGCGTGGCCATCCTTCCAAAATGTTCAACACTAGCCTCGCGTGGCCATCCTTCCAAAATGTTCAACACTAGCCTCGCGTGGCCATCCTTCCAAAATGTTCAACACTAGCCTCGCGTGGCCATCCTTCCAAAATGTTCAACACTAGCCTCGCGTGGCCATCCTTCCAAAATGTTCAACACTAGCCTCGCGTGGCCATCCTTCCAAAATGTTCAACACTAGCCTCGCGTGGCCATCCTTCCAATATGTTCAGCGCTAGCCTCGCGTGGCCATCCTTCCAATATGTTCAGCGCTAGCCTCGCGTGGCCATCCTTCCAATATGTTCAGCGCTAGCCTCGCGTGGCCATCCTTCCAAAATTTTCAGCGCTAGCCTCGCGTGGCCATCCTTCCAAAATGTTCAACACTAGCCTCGCGTGGCCATCCTTCCAAAATGTTCACCACTAGCCTCGCGTGGCCATCCTTCCAAAATGTTCAACACTAGCCTCGCGTGGCCATCCTTCCAAAATATTCAACACTAGCCTCGCGTGGCCATCCTTCCAAAATGTTTAACACTAGCCTCGCGTGGCCATCCTTCCAAAATGTTCAACACTAGCCTCGCGTGGCCATCCTTCCAAAATGTTCAACACTAGCCTCGCGTGGCCATCCTTCCAAAAATGTTCAACACTAGCCCCAAGATGCCATCCTTCCAATATGTTCAGCACTAGCCTCGCGTGGCTATCCTTCCAATATGTTCAGCGCTAGCCTCGCGTGGCCATCCTTCCAATATGTTCAGCGCTAGCCTCGCGTGGCCATCCTTCCAAAATGTTCAGCGCTAGCCTCGCGTGGCCATCCTTCCAAAATGTTCAGCGCTAGCCTCGCGTGGCCATCCTTCCAAAATGTTCAGCGCTAGCCTCGCGTGGCCATTCTTCCAAAATGTTCAACACTAGCCTCGCGTGGCCATCCTTCCAAAATGTACAACAGTAGCCTCAAGATGCCATCCTTCCAAAATGTACAACACTAGCCTCAAGATGCCATCCTTCCAATATGTTCAGCACTAGCCTCAAGATGCCATCCTTCCAATATGTTTAGCACTAGCGTGGCCATCCTTCCAAAATGTTCAACACTAGCCTCGCGTGGCCATCCTTCCAAAATGTTCAACACTAGCCTCGTGTGGCCATCCTTCCAAAATGTTCAACACTAGCCTCGCGTGGCCATCCTTCCAAAATGTTCAACACTAGCCTCGCGTGGCCATCCTTCCAAAATGTACAACACTAGCCTCAAGATGCCATCCTTCCAATATGTTCAGCACTAGCCTCGCGTGGCTATCCTTCCAATAAGTTCAGCACTCGCGTGGCCATCCTTCCAAAATGTTCAACACTAGCCTCGCGTGGCCATCCTTCCAAATGTTCAACACTAGCCTCGCGTGGCCATCCTTCCAAAATGTTCAACACTAGCCTCGCGTGGCCATCCTTCCAAAATGTTCAACACTAGCCTCGCGTGGCCATCCTTCCAAAATGTACAACACTAGCCTCAAGATGCCATCCTTCCAATATGTTCAGCGCTAGCCTCGCATGGCTATCCTTCCAATATGTTCAGCGCTAGCCTCGCGTGGCCATCCTTCCAATATGTTCAGCGCTAGCCTCGCGTGGCCATCCTTCCAATATGTTCAGCGCTAGCCTCGCGTGGCCATCCTTCCAATATGTTCAGCGCTAGGCTCGCGTGGCCATCCTTCCAATATGTTCAGCGCTAGCCTTGCGTGGCCATCCTTCCAATATGTTCAGCGCTAGCCTCGCGTGGCCATCCTTCCAATATGTTCAGCGCTAGCCTCGCGTGGCCATCCTTCCAAAATGTTCAGCGCTAGCCTCGCGTGGCCATCCTTCCAAAATGTTCAACACTAGCCTCACGTGGCCATCCTTCCAAAATGTTCAACGCTAGCCTCGCGTGGCCATCCTTCCAAAATGATCAACACTAGCCTCGCGTGGCCATCCTTCCAAAATGTTCAACATTAGCCTCGCGTGGCTATCCTTCCAATATGTTCAGCACTAGCCTCGCGTGGCCATCCTTCCAATATGTTCAGCGCTATCCTCGCGTGGCCATCCTTCCAATATGTTCAGCGCTAGCCTCGCGTGGCCATCCTTCCAATATGTTCAGCGCTAGCCTCGCGTGGCCATCCTTCCAAAATGTTCAGCGCTAGCCTCGCGTGGCCATCCTTCCAAAATGTTCAGCGCTAGCCTCGCGTGGCCATGCTTCCAATATGTTCAGCGCTAGCCTCGCGTGGCCATCCTTCCAAAATGTTCAGCGCTCGCCTCGCGTGGCCATCCTTCCAAAATGTTCAGCGCTAGCCTCGCGTGGCCATCCTTCCAAAATGTTCAACAATAGCCTCGCGTGGCCATCCTTCCAAAATGTTCAACACTAGCCTCGCGTGGCCATCCTTCCAAAATGGTCAACACTAGCCTCGCGTGGCCATCCTTCCAAAATGTTCAACACTAGCCTCGCGTGGCCATCCTTCCAATATGTTCAGCGCTAGCCTCGCGTGGCCATCCTTCCAATATGTTCAGCGCTAGCCTCGCGTGGCCATCCTTCCAATTTGTTCAGCGCTCGCGTGGCCATCCTTGCAAAATGTTCAACACTAGCCTCGCGTGGCCATCCTTCCAAATGTTCAACACTAGCCTCGCATGGCCATCCTTCCAAAATGTTCAACACTAGCCTCGCGTGGCCATCCTTCCAAAATGTTCAACACTAGCCTCGCGTGGCCATCCTTCCAAAATGTACATCACTAGCCTCAAGATGCCATCCTTCCAATATGTTCAGCGCTAGCCTCGCATGGCTATCCTTCCAATATGTTCAGCGCTAGCCTCGCGTGGCCATCCTTCCAATATGTTCAGCGCTAGCCTCGCGTGGCCATCCTTCCAAAATGTTCAACACTAGCCTCACGTGGCCATCCTTCCAAAATGTTCAACGCTAGCCTCGCGTGGCCATCCTTCCAAAATGTTCAACACTAGCCTCGCGTGGCCATCCTTCCAAAATGTTCAACACTAGCCTCGCGTGGCCATCCTTCCAAAATGTTCAACATTAGCCTCGCGTGGCTATCCTTCCAATATGTTCAGCGCTAGCCTCGCGTGGCCATCCTTCCAATATGTTCAGCGCTAGCCTCGCGTGGCCATTCTTCCAATATGTTCAGCGTTAGCCTCGCGTGGCCATCCTTCCAATATGTTCAGCGCTAGCCTCGCGTGGCCATCCTTCCAATATGTTCAGCGCTAGCCTCGCGTGGCCATCCTTCCAATATGTTCAACATTAGCCTCGCGTGGCTATCCTTCCAATATGTTCAGCGCTAGCCTCGCGTGGCCATCCTTCCAATATGTTCAGCGCTAGCCTCGCGTGGCCATCCTTCCAAAATGGTCAACACTAGCCTCGCGTGGCCATCCTTCCAAAATGTTCAACACTAGCCTCGCGTGGCCATCCTTCCAATATGTTCAGCGCTAGCCTCGCGTGGCCATCCTTCCAATATGTTCAGCGCTAGCCTCGCGTGGCCATCCTTCCAATTTGTTCAGCGCTCGCGTGGCCATCCTTGCAAAATGTTCAACACTAGCCTCGCGTGGCCATCCTTCCAAATGTTCAACACTAGCCTCGCATGGCCATCCTTCCAAAATGTTCAACACTAGCCTCGCGTGGCCATCCTTCCAAAATGTTCAACACTAGCCTCGCGTGGCCATCCTTCCAAAATGTACATCACTAGCCTCAAGATGCCATCCTTCCAATATGTTCAGCGCTAGCCTCGCATGGCTATCCTTCCAATATGTTCAGCGCTAGCCTCGCGTGGCCATCCTTCCAATATGTTCAGCGCTAGCCTCGCGTGGCCATCCTTCCAAAATGTTCAACACTAGCCTCACGTGGCCATCCTTCCAAAATGTTCAACGCTAGCCTCGCGTGGCCATCCTTCCAAAATGTTCAACACTAGCCTCGCGTGGCCATCCTTCCAAAATGTTCAACACTAGCCTCGCGTGGCCATCCTTCCAAAATGTTCAACATTAGCCTCGCGTGGCTATCCTTCCAATATGTTCAGCGCTAGCCTCGCGTGGCCATCCTTCCAATATGTTCAGCGCTAGCCTCGCGTGGCCATTCTTCCAATATGTTCAGCGTTAGCCTCGCGTGGCCATCCTTCCAATATGTTCAGCGCTAGCCTCGCGTGGCCATCCTTCCAATATGTTCAGCGCTAGCCTCGCGTGGCCATCCTTCCAATATGTTCAACATTAGCCTCGCGTGGCTATCCTTCCAATATGTTCAGCGCTAGCCTCGCGTGGCCATCCTTCCAATATGTTCAGCGCTAGCCTCGCGTGGCCATTCTTCCAATATGTTCAGCGTTAGCCTCGCGTGGCCATCCTTCCAATATGTTCAGCGCTAGCCTCGCGTGGCCATCCTTCCAATATGTTCAGCGCTAGCCTCGCGTGGCCATCCTTCCAATATGTTCAGCGCTAGCCTCGCGTGGCCATCCTTCCAAAATGTTCAGCGCTAGCCTCGCGTGGCCATCCTTCCAAAATGTTCAGCGCTAGCCTCGCGTGGCCATGCTTCCAATATGTTCAGCGCTAGCCTCGCGTGGCCATCCTTCCAAAATGTTCAACACTAGCCTCGCGTGGCCATCCTTCCAATATGTACAACACTAGCCTCAAGATGCCATCCTTCCAATATGTTCAGCACTAGCCTTGCGTGGCTATCCTACCAATATGTTCAGCACTCGCGTGGCCATCCTTCCAAAATATTCAACACTAGCCTCGTGTGGCCATCCTTCCAAAATGTTCAACACTAGCCTCGCGTGGCCATCCTTCCAAAATGTACAACACTAGCCTCAAGATGCCATCCTTCCAATATGTTCAGCGCTAGCCTCGCATGGCTATCCTTCCAATATGTTCAGCGCTAGCCTCACGTGGCCATCCTTCCAATATGTTCAGCGCTAGCCTCGCGTGGCCATCCTTCCAATATGTTCAGCGCTAGGCTCGCGTGGCCATCCTTCCAATATGTTCAGCGCTAGCCTCGCGTGGCCATCCTTCCAATATGTTCAGCGCTAGCCTCGCGTGGCCATCCTTCCAATATGTTCAGCGCTAGCCTCGCGTGGCCATCCTTCCAATATGTTCAGCGCTAGCCTCGCGTGGCCATCCTTCCAAAATGTTCAGCGCTAGCCTCGCGTGGCCATCCTTCCAAAATGTTCAACACTAGCCTCGCGTGGCCATCCTTCCAAAATGTTCACCACTAGCCTCGCGTGGCCATCCTTCCAAAATGTTCAACACTAGCCTCGCGTGGCCATCCTTCCAAAATATTCAACACTAGCCTCGCGTGGCCATCCTTCCAAAATGTTCAACACTAGCCTCGCGTGGCCATCCTTCCAAAATGTTCAACACTAGCCTCGCGTGGCCATCCTTCCAAAATGTTCAACACTAGCCTCGCGTGGCCATCCTTCCAAAATGTTCAACACTAGCCTCGCGTGGCCATCCTTCCAAAATGTTCAACACTAGCCTCGCGTGGCCATCCTTCCAAAATGTACAACACTAGCCTCAAGATGCCATCCTTCCAATATGTTCAGCACTAGCCTCGCGTGGCTATCCTTCCAATATGTTCAGCGCTAGCCTCGCGTGGCCATCCTTCCAATATGTTCAGCGCTAGCCTCGCGTGGCCATCCTTCCAAAATGTTCAGCGCTAGCCTCGCGTGGCCATCCTTCCAAAATGTTCAGCGCTAGCCTCGCGTGGCCATCCTTCCAAAATGTTCAGCGCTAGCCTCGCGTGGCCATTCTTCCAAAATGTTCAACACTAGCCTCGCGTGGCCATCCTTCCAAAATGTACAACAGTAGCCTCAAGATGCCATCCTTCCAAAATGTACAACACTAGCCTCAAGATGCCATCCTTCCAATATGTTCAGCACTAGCCTCAAGATGCCATCCTTCCAATATGTTTAGCACTAGCGTGGCCATCCTTCCAAAATGTTCAACACTAGCCTCGCGTGGCCATCCTTCCAAAATGTTCAACACTAGCCTCGTGTGGCCATCCTTCCAAAATGTTCAACACTAGCCTCGCGTGGCCATCCTTCCAAAATGTTCAACACTAGCCTCGCGTGGCCATCCTTCCAAAATGTACAACACTAGCCTCAAGATGCCATCCTTCCAATATGTTCAGCACTAGCCTCGCGTGGCTATCCTTCCAATAAGTTCAGCACTCGCGTGGCCATCCTTCCAAAATGTTCAACACTAGCCTCGCGTGGCCATCCTTCCAAATGTTCAACACTAGCCTCGCGTGGCCATCCTTCCAAAATGTTCAACACTAGCCTCGCGTGGCCATCCTTCCAAAATGTTCAACACTAGCCTCGCGTGGCCATCCTTCCAAAATGTACAACACTAGCCTCAAGATGCCATCCTTCCAATATGTTCAGCGCTAGCCTCGCATGGCTATCCTTCCAATATGTTCAGCGCTAGCCTCGCGTGGCCATCCTTCCAAAATGTTCAACACTAGCCTCGCGTGGCCATCCTTCCAATATGTTCAGCGCTAGCCTCGCGTGGCCATCCTTCCAATATGTTCAGCGCTAGCCTCGCGTGGCCATCCTTCCAATATGTTCAGCGCTAGCCTCGCGTGGCCATCCTTCCAAAATTTTCAGCGCTAGCCTCGCGTGGCCATCCTTCCAAAATGTTCAACACTAGCCTCGCGTGGCCATCCTTCCAAAATGTTGACCACTAGCCTCGCGTGGCCATCCTTCCAAAATGTTCAACACTAGCCTCGCGTGGCCATCCTTCCAAAATATTCAACACTAGCCTCGCGTGGCCATCCTTCCAAAATGTTCAACACTAGCCTCGCGTGGCCATCCTTCCAAAATGTTCAACACTAGCCTCGCGTGGCCATCCTTCCAAAATGTACAACACTAGCCTCAAGATGCCATCCTTCCAATATGTTCAGCACTAGCCTCGCGTGGCTATCCTTCCAATATGTTCAGCACTAGCGTGGCCATCCTTCCAAAATGTTCAACACTAGCCTCGCGTGGCCATCCTTCCAAAATGTTCAACACTAGCCTCGCTTGGCCATCCTTCCAAAATGTTCAACACTAGCCTCGCGTGGCCATCCTTCCAAAATGTTCAACACTAGCCTCGCGTGGCCATCCTTCCAATATGTACAACACTAGCCTCAAGATGCCATCCTTCCAATATGTTCAGCACTAGCCTTGCGTGGCTATCCTACCAATATGTTCAGCACTCGCGTGGCCATCCTTCCAAAATGTTCAACACTAGCCTCGCGTGGCCATCCTTCCAAAATGTACAACACTAGCCTCAAGATGCCATCCTTCCAATATGTTCAGCGCTAGCCTCGCATGGCTATCCTTCCAATATGTTCAGCGCTAGCCTCACGTGGCCATCCTTCCAATATGTTCAGCGCTAGCCTCGCGTGGCCATCCTTCCAATATGTTCAGCGCTAGGCTCGCGTGGCCATCCTTCCAATATGTTCAGCGCTAGCCTCGCGTGGCCATCCTTCCAATATGTTCAGCGCTAGCCTCGCGTGGCCATCCTTCCAATATGTTCAGCGCTAGCCTCGCGTGGCCATCCTTCCAATATGTTCAGCGCTAGCCTCGCGTGGCCATCCTTCCAAAATGTTCAGCGCTAGCCTCGCGTGGCCATCCTTCCAAAATGTTCAACACTAGCCTCGCGTGGCCATCCTTCCAAAATGTTCACCACTAGCCTCGCGTGGCCATCCTTCCAAAATGTTCAACACTAGCCTCGCGTGGCCATCCTTCCAAAATATTCAACACTAGCCTCGCGTGGCCATCCTTCCAAAATGTTCAACACTAGCCTCGCGTGGCCATCCTTCCAAAATGTTCAACACTAGCCTCGCGTGGCCATCCTTCCAAAATGTTCAACACTAGCCTCGCGTGGCCATCCTTCCAAAATGTTCAACACTAGCCTCGCGTGGCCATCCTTCCAAAATGTTCAACACTAGCCTCGCGTGGCCATCCTTCCAAAATGTACAACACTAGCCTCAAGATGCCATCCTTCCAATATGTTCAGCACTAGCCTCGCGTGGCTATCCTTCCAATATGTTCAGCGCTAGCCTCGCGTGGCCATCCTTCCAATATGTTCAGCGCTAGCCTCGCGTGGCCATCCTTCCAAAATGTTCAGCGCTAGCCTCGCGTGGCCATCCTTCCAAAATGTTCAGCGCTAGCCTCGCGTGGCCATCCTTCCAAAATGTTCAGCGCTAGCCTCGCGTGGCCATTCTTCCAAAATGTTCAACACTAGCCTCGCGTGGCCATCCTTCCAAAATGTACAACAGTAGCCTCAAGATGCCATCCTTCCAAAATGTACAACACTAGCCTCAAGATGCCATCCTTCCAATATGTTCAGCACTAGCCTCAAGATGCCATCCTTCCAATATGTTTAGCACTAGCGTGGCCATCCTTCCAAAATGTTCAACACTAGCCTCGCGTGGCCATCCTTCCAAAATGTTCAACACTAGCCTCGTGTGGCCATCCTTCCAAAATGTTCAACACTAGCCTCGCGTGGCCATCCTTCCAAAATGTTCAACACTAGCCTCGCGTGGCCATCCTTCCAAAATGTACAACACTAGCCTCAAGATGCCATCCTTCCAATATGTTCAGCACTAGCCTCGCGTGGCTATCCTTCCAATAAGTTCAGCACTCGCGTGGCCATCCTTCCAAAATGTTCAACACTAGCCTCGCGTGGCCATCCTTCCAAATGTTCAACACTAGCCTCGCGTGGCCATCCTTCCAAAATGTTCAACACTAGCCTCGCGTGGCCATCCTTCCAAAATGTTAAACACTAGCCTCGCGTGGCCATCCTTCCAAAATGTACAACACTAGCCTCAAGATGCCATCCTTCCAATATGTTCAGCGCTAGCCTCGCATGGCTATCCTTCCAATATGTTCAGCGCTAGCCTCGCGTGGCCATCCTTCCAAAATGTTCAACACTAGCCTCGCGTGGCCATCCTTCCAATATGTTCAGCGCTAGCCTCGCGTGGCCATCCTTCCAATATGTTCAGCGCTAGCCTCGCGTGGCCATCCTTCCAATATGTTCAGCGCTAGCCTCGCGTGGCCATCCTTCCAAAATTTTCAGCGCTAGCCTCGCGTGGCCATCCTTCCAAAATGTTCAACACTAGCCTCGCGTGGCCATCCTTCCAAAATGTTCACCACTAGCCTCGCGTGGCCATCCTTCCAAAATGTTCAACACTAGCCTCGCGTGGCCATCCTTCCAAAATATTCAACACTAGCCTCGCGTGGCCATCCTTCCAAAATGTTCAACACTAGCCTCGCGTGGCCATCCTTCCAAAATGTTCAACACTAGCCTCGCGTGGCCATCCTTCCAAAATGTTCAACACTAGCCTCGCGTGGCCATCCTTCCAAAATGTTCAACACTAGCCTCGCGTGGCCATCCTTCCAAAATGTTCAACACTAGCCTCGCGTGGCCATCCTTCCAAAATGTTCAACACTAGCCTCGCGTGGCCATCCTTCCAATATGTTCAGCGCTAGCCTCGCGTGGCCATCCTTCCAATATGTTCAGCGCTAGCCTCGCGTGGCCATCCTTCCAATATGTTCAGCGCTAGCCTCGCGTGGCCATCCTTCCAAAATTTTCAGCGCTAGCCTCGCGTGGCCATCCTTCCAAAATGTTCAACACTAGCCTCGCGTGGCCATCCTTCCAAAATGTTCACCACTAGCCTCGCGTGGCCATCCTTCCAAAATGTTCAACACTAGCCTCGCGTGGCCATCCTTCCAAAATATTCAACACTAGCCTCGCGTGGCCATCCTTCCAAAATGTTCAACACTAGCCTCGCGTGGCCATCCTTCCAAAATGTTCAACACTAGCCTCGCGTGGCCATCCTTCCAAAATGTTCAACACTAGCCTCGCGTGGCCATCCTTCCAAAAATGTTCAACACTAGCCCCAAGATGCCATCCTTCCAATATGTTCAGCACTAGCCTCGCGTGGCTATCCTTCCAATATGTTCAGCGCTAGCCTCGCGTGGCCATCCTTCCAATATGTTCAGCGCTAGCCTCGCGTGGCCATCCTTCCAAAATGTTCAGCGCTAGCCTCGCGTGGCCATCCTTCCAAAATGTTCAGCGCTAGCCTCGCGTGGCCATCCTTCCAAAATGTTCAGCGCTAGCCTCGCGTGGCCATTCTTCCAAAATGTTCAACACTAGCCTCGCGTGGCCATCCTTCCAAAATGTTCAACACTAGCCTCGTGTGGCCATCCTTCCAAAATGTTCAACACTAGCCTCGCGTGGCCATCCTTCCAAAATGTTCAACACTAGCCTCGCGTGGCCATCCTTCCAAAATGTACAACACTAGCCTCGCGTGGCCATCCTTCCAAAATGTACAACAGTAGCCTCAAGATGCCATCCTTCCAAAATGTACAACACTAGCCTCAAGATGCCATCCTTCCAATATGTTCAGCACTAGCCTCAAGATGCCATCCTTCCAATATGTTTAGCACTAGCGTGGCCATCCTTCCAAAATGTTCAACACTAGCCTCGCGTGGCCATCCTTCCAAAATGTTCAACACTAGCCTCGTGTGGCCATCCTTCCAAAATGTTCAACACTAGCCTCGCGTGGCCATCCTTCCAAAATGTTCAACACTAGCCTCGCGTGGCCATCCTTCCAAAATGTACAACACTAGCCTCAAGATGCCATCCTTCCAATATGTTCAGCACTAGCCTCGCGTGGCTATCCTTCCAATAAGTTCAGCACTCGCGTGGCCATCCTTCCAAAATGTTCAACACTAGCCTCGCGTGGCCATCCTTCCAAATGTTCAACACTAGCCTCGCGTGGCCATCCTTCCAAAATGTTCAACACTAGCCTCGCGTGGCCATCCTTCCAAAATGTTCAACACTAGCCTCGCGTGGCCATCCTTCCAAAATGTACAACACTAGCCTCAAGATGCCATCCTTCCAATATGTTCAGCGCTAGCCTCGCATGGCTATCCTTCCAATATGTTCAGCGCTAGCCTCGCGTGGCCATCCTTCCAATATGTTCAGCGCTAGCCTCGCGTGGCCATCCTTCCAATATGTTCAGCGCTAGCCTCGCGTGGCCATCCTTCCAATATGTTCAGCGCTAGGCTCGCGTGGCCATCCTTCCAATATGTTCAGCGCTAGCCTCGCGTGGCCATCCTTCCAATATGTTCAGCGCTAGCCTCGCGTGGCCATCCTTCCAATATGTTCAGCGCTAGCCTCGCGTGGCCATCCTTCCAAAATGTTCAGCGCTAGCCTCGCGTGGCCATCCTTCCAAAATGTTCAACACTAGCCTCACGTGGCCATCCTTCCAAAATGTTCAACGCTAGCCTCGCGTGGCCATCCTTCCAAAATGATCAACACTAGCCTCGCGTGGCCATCCTTCCAATATGTTCAGCGCTAGCCTTGCGTGGCCATCCTTCCAATATGTTCAGCGCTAGCCTCGCGTGGCCATCCTTCCAATATGTTCAGCGCTAGCCTCGCGTGGCCATCCTTCCAATATGTTCAGCGCTAGCCTCGCGTGGCCATCCTTCCAATATGTTCAGCGCTAGGCTCGCGTGGCCATCCTTCCAATATGTTCAGCGCTAGCCTTGCGTGGCCATCCTTCCAATATGTTCAGCGCTAGCCTCGCGTGGCCATCCTTCCAATATGTTCAGCGCTAGCCTCGCGTGGCCATCCTTCCAAAATGTTCAGCGCTAGCCTCGCGTGGCTATCCTTCCAATATGTTCAGCACTAGCCTCGCGTGGCCATCCTTCCAATATGTTCAGCGCTATCCTCGCGTGGCCATCCTTCCAATATGTTCAGCGCTAGCCTCGCGTGGCCATCCTTCCAATATGTTCAGCGCTAGCCTCGCGTGGCCATCCTTCCAAAATGTTCAGCGCTAGCCTCGCGTGGCCATCCTTCCAAAATGTTCAGCGCTAGCCTCGCGTGGCCATGCTTCCAATATGTTCAGCGCTAGCCTCGCGTGGCCATCCTTCCAAAATGTTCAGCGCTAGCCTCGCGTGGCCATCCTTCCAAAATGTTCAGCGCTAGCCTCGCGTGGCCATCCTTCCAAAATGTTCAGCGCTAGCCTCGCGTGGCCATCCTTCCAAAATGTTCAACAATAGCCTCGCGTGGCCATCCTTCCAAAATGTTCAACACTAGCCTCGCGTGGCCATCCTTCCAAATGTTCAACACTAGCCTCGCGTGGCCATCCTTCCAAAATGTTCAACACTAGCCTCGCGTGGCCATCCTTCCAAAATGTTCAACACTAGCCTCGCGTGGCCATCCTTCCAAAATGTACAACACTAGCCTCAAGATGCCATCCTTCCAATATGTTCAGCGCTAGCCTCGCATGGCTATCCTTCCAATATGTTCAGCGCTAGCCTCGCGTGGCCATCCTTCCAATATGTTCAGCGCTAGCCTCGCGTGGCCATCCTTCCAATATGTTCAGCGCTAGCCTCGCGTGGCCATCCTTCCAATATGTTCAGCGCTAGGCTCGCGTGGCCATCCTTCCAATATGTTCAGCGCTAGCCTTGCGTGGCCATCCTTCCAATATGTTCAGCGCTAGCCTCGCGTGGCCATCCTTCCAATATGTTCAGCGCTAGCCTCGCGTGGCCATCCTTCCAAAATGTTCAGCGCTAGCCTCGCGTGGCCATCCTTCCAAAATGTTCAACACTAGCCTCACGTGGCCATCCTTCCAAAATGTTCAACGCTAGCCTCGCGTGGCCATCCTTCCAAAATGATCAACACTAGCCTCGCGTGGCCATCCTTCCAAAATGTTCAACATTAGCCTCGCGTGGCTATCCTTCCAATATGTTCAGCACTAGCCTCGCGTGGCCATCCTTCCAATATGTTCAGCGCTATCCTCGCGTGGCCATCCTTCCAATATGTTCAGCGCTAGCCTCGCGTGGCCATCCTTCCAATATGTTCAGCGCTAGCCTCGCGTGGCCATCCTTCCAAAATGTTCAGCGCTAGCCTCGCGTGGCCATCCTTCCAAAATGTTCAGCGCTAGCCTCGCGTGGCCATGCTTCCAATATGTTCAGCGCTAGCCTCGCGTGGCCATCCTTCCAAAATGTTCAGCGCTAGCCTCGCGTGGCCATCCTTCCAAAATGTTCAGCGCTAGCCTCGCGTGGCCATCCTTCCAAAATGTTCAGCGCTAGCCTCGCGTGGCCATCCTTCCAAAATGTTCAACAATAGCCTCGCGTGGCCATCCTTCCAAAATGTTCAACACTAGCCTCGCGTGGCCATCCTTCCAAAATGGTCAACACTAGCCTCGCGTGGCCATCCTTCCAAAATGTTCAACACTAGCCTCGCGTGGCCATCCTTCCAATATGTTCAGCGCTAGCCTCGCGTGGCCATCCTTCCAATATGTTCAGCGCTAGCCTCGCGTGGCCATCCTTCCAATATGTTCAGCGCTCGCGTGGCCATCCTTCCAAAATGTTCAACACTAGCCTCGCGTGGCCATCCTTCCAAATGTTCAACACTAGCCTCGCATGGCCATCCTTCCAAAATGTTCAACACTAGCCTCGCGTGGCCATCCTTCCAAAATGTTCAACACTAGCCTCGCGTGGCCATCCTTCCAAAATGTACATCACTAGCCTCAAGATGCCATCCTTCCAATATGTTCAGCGCTAGCCTCGCATGGCTATCCTTCCAATATGTTCAGCGCTAGCCTCGCGTGGCCATCCTTCCAATATGTTCAGCGCTAGCCTCGCGTGGCCATCCTTCCAAAATGTTCAACGCTAGCCTCACGTGGCCATCCTTCCAAAATGTTCAACGCTAGCCTCGCGTGGCCATCCTTCCAAAATGTTCAACACTAGCCTCGCGTGGCCATCCTTCCAAAATGTTCAACACTAGCCTCGCGTGGCCATCCTTCCAAAATGTTCAACATTAGCCTCGCGTGGCTATCCTTCCAATATGTTCAGCGCTAGCCTCGCGTGGCCATCCTTCCAATATGTTCAGCGCTAGCCTCGCGTGGCCATTCTTCCAATATGTTCAGCGTTAGCCTCGCGTGGCCATCCTTCCAATATGTTCAGCGCTAGCCTCGCGTGGCCATCCTTCCAATATGTTCAGCGCTAGCCTCGCGTGGCCATCCTTCCAATATGTTCAACATTAGCCTCGCGTGGCTATCCTTCCAATATGTTCAGCGCTAGCCTCGCGTGGCCATCCTTCCAATATGTTCAGCGCTAGCCTCGCGTGGCCATTCTTCCAATATGTTCAGCGTTAGCCTCGCGTGGCCATCCTTCCAATATGTTCAGCGCTAGCCTCGCGTGGCCATCCTTCCAATATGTTCAGCGCTAGCCTCGCGTGGCCATCCTTCCAATATGTTCAGCGCTAGCCTCGCGTGGCCATCCTTCCAAAATGTTCAGCGCTAGCCTCGCGTGGCCATCCTTCCAAAATGTTCAGCGCTAGCCTCGCGTGGCCATGCTTCCAATATGTTCAGCGCTAGCCTCGCGTGGCCATCCTTCCAAAATGTTCAGCGCTAGCCTCGCGTGGCCATCCTTCCAAAATGTTCAGCGCTAGCCTCGCGTGGCAATCCTTCCAAAATGTTCAGCGCTAGCCTCGCGTGGCCATCCTTCCAAAATGTTCAACAATAGCCTCGCGTGGCCATCCTTCCAAAATGTTCAACACTAGCCTCGCGTGGCCATCCTTCCAAAATGTTCAACACTAGCCTCGCGTGGCCATCCTTCCAAAATGGTCAACACTAGCCTCGCGTGGCCATCCTTCCAAAATGTTCAACACTAGCCTCGCGTGGCCATCCTTCCAATATGTTCAGCGCTAGCCTCGCGTGGCCATCCTTCCAATATGTTCAGCGCTAGCCTCGCGTGGCCATCCTTCCAATATGTTCAGCGCTAGCCTCGCGTGGCCATCCTTCCAAAATGTTCAGCGCTAGCCTCGCGTGGCAATCCTTCCAAAATGTTCAGCGCTAGCCTCGCGTGGCCATTCTTCCAAAATGTTCAACACTAGCCTCGCGTGGCCATCCTTCCAAAATGTACAACAGTAGCCTCAAGATGCCATCCTTCCAAAATGTACAACACTAGCCTCAAGATGCCATCCTTCCAATATGTTCAGCACTAGCCTCAAGATGCCATCCTTCCAATATGTTTAGCACTAGCGTGGCCATCCTTCCAAAATGTTCAACACTAGCCTCGCGTGGCCATCCTTCCAAAATGTTCAACACTAGCCTCGTGTGGCCATCCTTCCAAAATGTTCAACACTAGCCTCGCGTGGCCATCCTTCCAAAATGTTCAACACTAGCCTCGCGTGGCCATCCTTCCAAAATGTACAACACTAGCCTCAAGATGCCATCCTTCCAATATGTTCAGCACTAGCCTCGCGTGGCTATCCTTCCAATAAGTTCAGCACTCGCGTGGCCATCCTTCCAAAATGTTCAACACTAGCCTCGCGTGGCCATCCTTCCAAATGTTCAACACTAGCCTCGCGTGGCCATCCTTCCAAAATGTTCAACACTAGCCTCGCGTGGCCATCCTTCCAAAATGTTCAACACTAGCCTCGCGTGGCAATCCTTCCAAAATGTACAACACTAGCCTCAAGATGCCATCCTTCCAATATGTTCAGCGCTAGCCTCGCATGGCTATCCTTCCAATATGTTCAGCGCTAGCCTCGCGTGGCCATCCTTCCAATATGTTCAGCGCTAGCCTCGCGTGGCCATCCTTCCAATATGTTCAGCGCTAGCCTCGCGTGGCCATCCTTCCAATATGTTCAGCGCTAGGCTCGCGTGGCCATCCTTCCAATATGTTCAGCGCTAGCCTTGCGTGGCCATCCTTCCAATATGTTCAGCGCTAGCCTCGCGTGGCCATCCTTCCAATATGTTCAGCGCTAGCCTCGCGTGGCCATCCTTCCAAAATGTTCAGCGCTAGCCTCGCGTGGCCATCCTTCCAAAATGTTCAACACTAGCCTCACGTGGCCATCCTTCCAAAATGTTCAACGCTAGCCTCGCGTGGCCATCCTTCCAAAATGATCAACACTAGCCTCGCGTGGCCATCCTTCCAAAATGTTCAACATTAGCCTCGCGTGGCTATCCTTCCAATATGTTCAGCACTAGCCTCGCGTGGCCATCCTTCCAATATGTTCAGCGCTATCCTCGCGTGGCCATCCTTCCAATATGTTCAGCGCTAGCCTCGCGTGGCCATCCTTCCAAAATGTTCAGCGCTAGCCTCGCGTGGCCATCCTTCCAAAATGTTCAGCGCTAGCCTCGCGTGGCCATCCTTCCAAAATGTTCAGCGCTAGCCTCGCGTGGCCATGCTTCCAATATGTTCAGCGCTAGCCTCGCGTGGCCATCCTTCCAAAATGTTCAGCGCTAGCCTCGCGTGGCCATCCTTCCAAAATGTTCAGCGCTAGCCTCGCGTGGCCATCCTTCCAAAATGTTCAGCGCTAGCCTCGCGTGGCCATCCTTCCAAAATGTTCAACAATAGCCTCGCGTGGCCATCCTTCCAAAATGTTCAACACTAGCCTCGCGTGGCCATCCTTCCAAAATGGTCAACACTAGCCTCGCGTGGCCATCCTTCCAAAATGTTCAACACTAGCCTCGCGTGGCCATCCTTCCAATATGTTCAGCGCTAGCCTCGCGTGGCCATCCTTCCAATATGTTCAGCGCTAGCCTCGCGTGGCCATCCTTCCAATATGTTCAGCGCTCGCGTGGCCATCCTTCCAAAATGTTCAACACTAGCCTCGCGTGGCCATCCTTCCAAATGTTCAACACTAGCCTCGCATGGCCATCCTTCCAAAATGTTCAACACTAGCCTCGCGTGGCCATCCTTCCAAAATGTTCAACACTAGCCTCGCGTGGCCATCCTTCCAAAATGTACATCACTAGCCTCAAGATGCCATCCTTCCAATATGTTCAGCGCTAGCCTCGCATGGCTATCCTTCCAATATGTTCAGCGCTAGCCTCGCGTGGCCATCCTTCCAATATGTTCAGCGCTAGCCTCGCGTGGCCATCCTTCCAAAATGTTCAACACTAGCCTCACGTGGCCATCCTTCCAAAATGTTCAACGCTAGCCTCGCGTGGCCATCCTTCCAAAATGTTCAACACTAGCCTCGCGTGGCCATCCTTCCAAAATGTTCAACACTAGCCTCGCGTGGCCATCCTTCCAAAATGTTCAACATTAGCCTTGCGTGGCTATCCTTCCAATATGTTCAGCGCTAGCCTCGCGTGGCCATCCTTCCAATATGTTCAGCGCTAGCCTCGCGTGGCCATTCTTCCAATATGTTCAGCGTTAGCCTCGCGTGGCCATCCTTCCAATATGTTCAGCGCTAGCCTCGCGTGGCCATCCTTCCAATATGTTCAGCGCTAGCCTCGTGTGGCCATCCTTCCAATATGTTCAACATTAGCCTCGCGTGGCTATCCTTCCAATATGTTCAGCGCTAGCCTCGCGTGGCCATCCTTCCAATATGTTCAGCGCTAGCCTCGCGTGGCCATTCTTCCAATATGTTCAGCGTTAGCCTCGCGTGGCCATCCTTCCAATATGTTCAGCGCTAGCCTCGCGTGGCCATCCTTCCAATATGTTCAGCGCTAGCCTCGCGTGGCCATCCTTCCAATATGTTCAGCGCTAGCCTCGCGTGGCCATCCTTCCAAAATGTTCAGCGCTAGCCTCGCGTGGCCATCCTTCCAAAATGTTCAGCGCTAGCCTCGCGTGGCCATGCTTCCAATATGTTCAGCGCTAGCCTCGCGTGGCCATCCTTCCAAAATGTTCAGCGCTAGCCTCGCGTGGCCATCCTTCCAAAATGTTCAGCGCTAGCCTCGCGTGGCAATCCTTCCAAAATGTTCAGCGCTAGCCTCGCGTGGCCATCCTTCCAAAATGTTCAACAATAGCCTCGCGTGGCCATCCTTCCAAAATGTTCAACACTAGCCTCGCGTGGCCATCCTTCCAAAATGTTCAACACTAGCCTCGCGTGGCCATCCTTCCAAAATGGTCAACACTAGCCTCGCGTGGCCATCCTTCCAAAATGTTCAACACTAGCCTCGCGTGGCCATCCTTCCAATATGTTCAGCGCTAGCCTCGCGTGGCCATCCTTCCAATATGTTCAGCGCTAGCCTCGCGTGGCCATCCTTCCAATATGTTCAGCGCTAGCCTCGCGTGGCCATCCTTCCAAAATGTTCAGCGCTAGCCTCGCGTGGCCATCCTTCCAAAATGTTCAGCGCTAGCCTCGCTTGGCCATCCTTCCAAAATGTTCAGCGCTAGCCTCGTGTGGCCATCCTTCCAAAATGTTCAACACTAGCCTCGCGTGGCCATCCTTCCAAAATGTACAACACTAGCCTCAAAGATGCCATCCTTCCAATATGTTCAGCACTAGCCTCGCGTGGCTATCCTTCCAATATGTTCAGCACTAGCGTGGCCATCCTTCCAAAATGTTCAACACTAGCCTCGCGTGGCCATCCTTCCAAAATGTTCAACACTAGCCTCGCGTGGCCATCCTTCCAAAATGTTCAACACTAGCCTCGCGTGGCCATCCTTCCAAAATGTTCAACACTAGCCTCGCGTGGCCATCCTTCCAAAATGTACAACACTAGCCTCAAGATGCCATCCTTCCAATATGTTCAGCACTAGCCTCGCGTGGCTATCCTACCAATATGTTCAGCACTCGCGTGGCCATCCTTCCAAAATGTTGAAAACTAGCCTCGCGTGGCCATCCTTCCAAAATGTACAACACTAGCCTCAAGATGCCATCCTTCCAATATGTTCAGCGCTAGCCTCGCATGGCTATCCTTCCAATATGTTCAGCGCTAGCCTCACGTGGCCATCCTTCCAATATGTTCAGCGCTAGCCTCGCGTGGCCATCCTTCAAATATGTTCAGCGCTAGCCTCACGTGGCCATCCTTCCAATATGTTCAGCGCTAGGCTCGCGTGGCCATCCTTCCAATATGTTCAGCGCTAGCCTCGCGTGGCCATCCTTCCAATATGTTCAGCGCTAGCCTCGCGTGGCCATCCTTCCAATATGTTCAGCGCTAGCCTCGCATGGCTATCCTTCCAATATGTTCAGCGCTAGCCTCACGTGGCCATCCTTCCAATATGTTCAGCGCTAGCCTCGCGTGGCCATCCTTCAAATATGTTCAGCGCTAGCCTCGCGTGGCCATCCTTCCAATATGTTCAGCGCTAGGCTCGCGTGGCCATCCTTCCAATATGTTCAGCGCTAGCCTCGCGTGGCCATCCTTCCAAAATGTTCAGTGCTAGCCTCGCGTGGCCATCCTTCCAAAATGTTCAGCGCTAGCCTCGCGTGGCCATCCTTCCAAAATGTTCAGCGCTAGCCTCGTGTGGCCATCCTTCCAAAATGTTCAACACTAGCCTCGCGTGGCTATCCTTCCAATATGTTCAGCACTAGCGTGGCCATCCTTCCAAAATGTTCAACACTAGCCTCGCGTGGCCATTCTTCCAAAATGTTCAACACTAGCCTCGCGTGGCCATCCTTCCAAAATGTTCAACACTAGCCTCGCGTGGCCATCCTTCCAAAATGTACAACACTAGCCTCAAGATGCCATCCTTCCAATATGTTCAGCACTAGCCTCGCGTGGCTATCCTACCAATATGTTCAGCACTCGCGTGGCCATCCTTCCAAAATATTCAACACTAGCCTCGCGTGGCCATCCTTCCAAAATGTTGAAAACTAGCCTCGCGTGGCCATCCTTCCAAAATGTACAACACTAGCCTCAAGATGCCATCCTTCCAATATGTTCAGCGCTAGCCTCACATGGCTATCCTTCCAATATGTTCAGCGCTAGCCTCACGTGGCCATCCTTCCAATATGTTCAGCGCTAGCCTCGCGTGGCCATCCTTCAAATATGTTCAGCGCTAGCCTCGCGTGGCCATCCTTCCAATATGTTCAGCGCTAGGCTCGCGTGGCCATCCTTCCAATATGTTCAGCGCTAGCCTCGCGTGGCCATCCTTCCAATATGTTCAGCGCTAGCCTCGCGTGGCCATCCTTCCAATATGTTCAGCGCTAGCCTCGCGTGGCCATCCTTCCAAAATGTTCAGCGCTAGCCTCGCGTGGCCATCCTTCAAAATGTTCAACACTAGCCTCGCGTGGCCATCCTTCCAAAATGTTCAACACTAGCCTCGCGTGGCCATCCTTCCAAAATGTTCAACACTAGCCTCGCGTGGCCATCCTTCCAAAATGTTCAACACTAGCCTCGCGTGGCCATCCTTCCAAAATGTTCAACACTAGCCTCGCGTGGCCATCCTTCCAAAATGTTCAACACTAGCCTCGCGTGGCCATCCTTCCAAAATGTTCAACACTAGCCTCGCGTGGCCATCCTTCCAAAATGTTCAACACTAGCCTCGCGTGGCCATCCTTCCAAAATGTTCAACACTAGCCTCGCGTGGCCATCCTTCCAATATGTTCAGCGCTAGCCTCGCGTGGCCATCCTTCCAATATGTTCAGCGCTAGCCTCGCATGGCTATCCTTCCAATATGTTCAGCGCTAGCCTCACGTGGCCATCCTTCCAATATGTTCAGCGCTAGCCTCGCGTGGCCATCCTTCAAATATGTTCAGCGCTAGCCTCGCGTGGCCATCCTTCCAATATGTTCAGCGCTAGGCTCGCGTGGCCATCCTTCCAATATGTTCAGCGCTAGCCTCGCGTGGCCATCCTTCCAAAATGTTCAGCGCTAGCCTCGCGTGGCCATCCTTCCAAAATGTTCAGCGCTAGCCTCGCGTGGCCATCCTTCCAAAATGTTCAACACTAGCCTCGCGTGGCCATCCTTCCAAAATGTACAACACTAGCCTCAAGGTGCCATCCTTCCAATATGTTCAGCACTAGCCTCGCGTGGCTATCCTTCCAATATGTTCAGCACTAGCGTGGCCATCCTTCCAAAATGTTCAACACTAGCCTCGCGTGGCCATTCTTCCAAAATGTTCAACACTAGCCTCGCGTGGCCATCCTTCCAAAATGTTCAACACTAGCCTCGCGTGGCCATCCTTCCAAAATGTTCAACACTAGCCTCGCGTGGCCATCCTTCCAAAATGTACAACACTAGCCTCAAGATGCCATCCTTCCAATATGTTCAGCACTAGCCTCGCGTGGCTATCCTACCAATATGTTCAGCACTCGCGTGGCCATCCTTCCAAAATATTCAACACTAGCCTCGCGTGGCCATCCTTCCAAAATGTTGAAAACTAGCCTCGCGTGGCCATCCTTCCAAAATGTACAACACTAGCCTCAAGATGCCATCCTTCCAATATGTTCAGCGCTAGCCTCACATGGCTATCCTTCCAATATGTTCAGCGCTAGCCTCACGTGGCCATCCTTCCAATATGTTCAGCGCTAGCCTCGCGTGGCCATCCTTCAAATATGTTCAGCGCTAGCCTCGCGTGGCCATCCTTCCAATATGTTCAGCGCTAGGCTCGCGTGGCCATCCTTCCAATATGTTCAGCGCTAGCCTCGCGTGGCCATCCTTCCAATATGTTCAGCGCTAGCCTCGCGTGGCCATCCTTCCAATATGTTCAGCGCTAGCCTCGCGTGGCCATCCTTCCAAAATGTTCAGCGCTAGCCTCGCGTGGCCATCCTTCCAAAATGTTCAACACTAGCCTCGCGTGGCCATCCTTCCAAAATGTTCAACACTAGCCTCGCGTGGCCATCCTTCCAAAATGTTCAACACTAGCCTCGCGTGGCCATCCTTCCAAAATGTTCAACACTAGCCTCGCGTGGCCATCCTTCCAAAATGTTCAACACTAGCCTCGCGTGGCCATCCTTCCAAAATGTTCAACACTAGCCTCGCGTGGCCATCCTTCCAAAATGTTCAACACTAGCCTCGCGTGGCCATCCTTCCAAAATGTTCAACACTAGCCTCGCGTGGCCATCCTTCCAAAATGTTCAACACTAGCCTCGCGTGGCCATCCTTCCAAAATGTTCAACACTAGCCTCGCGTGGCTATCCTTCCAATATGTTCAGCGCTAGCCTCGCGTGGCCATCCTTCCAATATGTTCAGCGCTAGCCTCGCGTGGCCATCCTTCCAATATGTTCAGCGCTAGCCTCGCGTGGCCATCCTTCCAATATGTTCAGCGCTAGCCTCGCGTGGCCATCCTTCCAATATGTTCAGCGTTAGCCTCGCGTGGCCATCCTTCCAATATGTTCAGCGCTAGCCTCGCGTGGCCATCCTTCCAATATGTTCAGCGCTAGCCTCGCGTGGCCATCCTTCCAATATGTTCAGCGCTAGCCTCGCGTGGCCATCCTTCCAAAATGTTCAACACTAGCCTCGCGTGGCCATCCTTCCAAAATGTACAACACTAGCCTCAAGATGCCATCCTTCCAATATGTTCAGCACTAGCCTCGCGTGGCTATCCTACCAATATGTTCAGCACTCGCGTGGCCATCCTTCCAAAATATTCAACACTAGCCTCGCGTGGCCATCCTTCCAAAATGTACAACACTAGCCTCAAGATGCCATCCTTCCAATATGTTCAGCGCTAGCCTCGCATGGCTATCCTTCCAATATGTTCAGCGCTAGCCTCACGTGGCCATCCTTCCAATATGTTTAGCGCTAGCCTCGCGTGGCCATCCTTCAAATATGTTCAGCGCTAGCCTCGCGTGGCCATCCTTCCAATATGTTCAGCGCTAGGCTCGCGTGGCCATCCTTCCAATATGTTCAGCGCTAGCCTCGCGTGGCCATCCTTCCAATATGTTCAGCGCTAGCCTCGCGTGGCCATCCTTCCAATATGTTCAGCGCTAGCCTCGCATGGCTATCCTTCCAATATGTTCAGCGCTAGCCTCACTTGGCCATCCTTCCAATATGTTCAGCGCTAGCCTCGCGTGGCCATCCTTCAAATATGTTCAGCGCTAGCCTCGCGTGGCCATCCTTCCAATATGTTCATCGCTAGGCTCGCGTGGCCATCCTTCCAATATGTTCAGCGCTAGCCTCGCGTGGCCATCCTTCCAATATGTTCAGCGCTAGCCTCGCGTGGCCATCCTTCCAATATGTTCAGCGCTAGCCTCGCATGGCTATCCTTCCAATATGTTCAGCGCTAGCCTCACGTGGCCATCCTTCCAATATGTTCAGCGCTAGCCTCGCGTGGCCATCCTTCAAATATGTTCAGCGCTAGCCTCGCGTGGCCATCCTTCCAATATGTTCAGCGCTAGGCTCGCGTGGCCATCCTTCCAATATGTTCAGCGCTAGCCTCGCGTGGCCATCCTTCCAAAATGTTCAGCGCTAGCCTCGCGTGGCCATCCTTCCAAAATGTTCAGCGCTAGCCTCGCGTGGCCATCCTTCCAAAATGTTCAGCGCTAGCCTCGTGTGGCCATCCTTCCAAAATGTTCAGCACTAGCGTGGCCATCCTTCCAAAATGTTCAACACTAGCCTCGCGTGGCCATCCTTCCAAAATGTTCAACACTAGCCTCGCGTGGCCATCCTTCCAAAATGTTCAACACTAGCCTCGCGTGGCCATCCTTCCAAAATGTTCAACACTAGCCTCGCGTGGCCATCCTTCCAAAATGTACAACACTAGCCTCAAGATGCCATCCTTCCAATATGTTCAGCACTAGCCTCGCGTGGCTATCCTACCAATATGTTCAGCACTCGCGTGGCCATCCTTCCAAAATATTCAACACTAGCCTCGCGTGGCCATCCTTCCAAAATGTTGAAAACTAGCCTCGCGTGGCCATCCTTCCAAAATGTACAACACTAGCCTCAAGATGCCATCCTTCCAATATGTTCAGCGCTAGCCTCGCATGGCTATCCTTCCAATATGTTCAGCGCTAGCCTCACGTGGCCATCCTTCCAATATGTTCAGCGCTAGCCTCGCGTGGCCATCCTTCAAATATGTTCAGCGCTAGCCTCGCGTGGCCATCCTTCCAATATGTTCTGCGCTAGGCTCGCGTGGCCATCCTTCCAATACGTTCAGCACTAGCCTCGCGTGGCCATCCTTCCAATATGTTCAGCGCTAGCCTCGCGTGGCCATCCTTCCAATATGTTCAGCGCTAGCCTCGCGTGGCCATCCTTCCAAAATGTTCAGCGCTAGCCTCGCGTGGCCATCCTTCCAAAATGTTCAACACTAGCCTCGCGTGGCCATCCTTCCAAAATGTTCAACACTAGCCTCGGGTGGCCATCCTTCCAAAATGTTCAACACTAGCCTCGCGTGGCCATCCTTCCAAAATGTTCAACACTAGCCTCGCGTGGCCATCCTTCCAAAATGTTCAACACTAGCCTCGCGTGGCCATCCTTCCAAAATGTTCAACACTAGCCTCGCGTGGCCATCCTTCCAAAATGTTCAACACTAGCCTCGCGTGGCCATCCTTCCAAAATGTTCAACACTAGCCTCGCGTGGCCATCCTTCCAAAATGTACAACACTAGCCTCAAGATGCCATCCTTCCAATATGTTCAGCACTAGCCTCGCGTGGCTATCCTTCCAATATGTTCAGCGCTAGCCTCGCGTGGCCATCCTTCCAATATGTTCAGCGCTAGCCTCGCGTGGCCATCCTTCCAATATGTTCAGCGCTAGCCTCGCGTGGCCATCCTTCCAATATGTTCAGCGCTAGCCTCGCGTGGCCATCCTTCCAATATGTTCAGCGTTAGCCTCGCGTGGCCATCCTTCCAATATGTTCAGCGCTAGCCTCGCGTGGCCATCCTTCCAAAATGTTCAGCGCTAGCCTCGCGTGGCCATCCTTCCAAAATGTTCAGCGCTAGCCTCGCGTGGCCATCCTTCCAAAATGTTCAGCGCTAGCCTCGCGTGGCCATCCTTCCAAAATGTTCAGCGCTAGCCTCGCGTGGCCATCCTTCCAAAATGTTCAGCGCTAGCCTCGCGTGGCCATCCTTCCAAAATGTTCAGCGCTAGCCTCGCGTGGCCATCCTTCCAAAATGTTCAACACTAGCCTCGCGTGGCCATCCTTCCAAAATGTACAACACTAGCCTCAAGATGCCATCCTTCCAATATGTTCAGCACTAGCCTCGCGTGGCTATCCTTCCAATATGTTCAGCACTAGCGTGGCCATCCTTCCAAAATGTTCAACACTAGCCTCGCGTGGCCATCCTTCCAAAATGTTCAACACTAGCCTCGCGTGGCCATCCTTCCAAAATGTTCAACACTAGCCTCGCGTGGCCATCCTTCCAAAATATTCAACAC
>NC_048575.1:792500-825000 GCF_013265735.2 Oncorhynchus mykiss
TGTTCAACTGTCTTAGCAGCAGCAGTAGTAGTGCTGTTCAACTGTCTTAGCAGCAATAGTAGTGGTGCTGTTCAACTGGTTTAGCAGTAGTAGTAGTTGTGCTGTTCAACTGTCTTAGCAGCAGCAGTAGTGGTGCTGTTCAACTGTCTTAGCAGCAGTAGTAGTAGTGCTGTTCAACTGTCATAGCAGCAGCAGTTGTTGTGCTGTTCAACTGTCTTCTCAGCAGTAGTAGTGGTGCTTTTCAACTGGCTTAGCAGCAACAGTAGTGGTGCTGTTCAACTGTCTTAGCAGTAATGGTGCTGTTCAACTGTCTTAGCAGTAATGTTGCTGTTCAACTATGCTAGCAGCAGCAGTAGTTGTGCCGTTCAACTGTCTTAGCAGCAGTAGTAGTGGTGTTGTTCAACTGTCTTAGCAGCAGTAGTAGTGGTGTTGTTCAACTGTCTTAGCAGCAGTAGTAGTGGTGTTGTTCAACTGTCTTAGCAGCAGTAGTAGTGGTGCTGTTCAACTGTCTTAGCAGCAGTAGTAGTGGTGCTGTTCAACTGGCTTAGCAGCAACAGTAGTAGTTGTGCTGTTCAACTGGCTTAGCAGCAACAGTAGTAGTTGTGCTGTTCAACTGGCTTAGCAGCAACAGTAGTAGTGGTGCTGTTCAACTGGCTTAGCAGCAACAGTAGTAGTGGTGCTGTTCAACTGGCTTAGCAGCAACAGTAGTGGTGCTGTTCAACTGGCTTAGCAGCAACAGTAGTAGTGGTGCTGTTCAACTGGCTTAGCAGCAACAGTAGTAGTGGTGCTGTTCAACTGGCTTAGCAGCAACAGTAGTAGTGGTGCTGTTCAACTGGCTTAGCAGCAACAGTAGTAGTGGTGCTGTTCAACTGGCTTAGCAGCAACAGTAGTAGTGGTGCTGTTCAACTGGCTTAGCAGCAACAGTAGTAGTGGTGCTGTTCAACTGGCTTAGCAGCAACAGTAGTTGTGCTGTTCAACTGGCTTAGCAGCAACAGTAGTAGTTGTGCTGTTCAACTGGCTTAGCAGCAACAGTAGTGGTGCTGTTCAACTGGCTTAGCAGCAACAGTAGTGGTGCTGTTCAACTGGCTTAGCAGCAACAGTAGTAGTGGTGCTGTTCAACTGGCTTAGCAGCAACAGTAGTTGTGCTGTTCAACTGGCTTAGCAGCAACAGTAGTAGTTGTGCTGTTCAACTGGCTTAGCAGCAACAGTAGTGGTGCTGTTCAACTGGCTTAGCAGCAACAGTAGTAGTGGTGCTGTTCAACTGGCTTAGCAGCAACAGTAGTAGTGGTGCTGTTCAACTGGCTTAGCAGCAACAGTAGTGGTGCTGTTCAACTGGCTTAGCAGCAACAGTAGTGGTGCTGTTCAACTGTCTTAGCAGCAGCAGTAGTGGTGCTGTTCAACTGTCTTCTCAGCAGTAGTAGTGGTGCTTTTCAACTGGCTTAGCAGCAACAGTAGTGGTGCTGTTCAACTGTCTTAGCAGTAATGGTGCTGTTCAACTGTCTTAGCAGTAATGTTGCTGTTCAACTATGCTAGCAGCAGCAGTAGTTGTGCTGTTCAACTGTCTTAGCAGCAGTAGTAGTGGTGTTGTTCAACTGTCTTAGCAGCAGTAGTAGTGGTGTTGTTCAACTGTCTTAGCAGCAGTAGTAGTGGTGCTGTTCAACTGTCTTAGCAGCAGTAGTAGTGGTGCTGTTCAACTGGCTTAGCAGCAACAGTAGTAGTTGTGCTGTTCAACTGGCTTAGCAGCAACAGTAGTAGTTGTGCTGTTCAACTGGCTTAGCAGCAACAGTAGTAGTGGTGCTGTTCAACTGGCTTAGCAGCAACAGTAGTAGTGGTGCTGTTCAACTGGCTTAGCAGCAACAGTAGTGGTGCTGTTCAACTGGCTTAGCAGCAACAGTAGTAGTGGTGCTGTTCAACTGGCTTAGCAGCAACAGTAGTAGTGGTGCTGTTCAACTGGCTTAGCAGCAACAGTAGTAGTGGTGCTGTTCAACTGGCTTAGCAGCAACAGTAGTAGTGGTGCTGTTCAACTGGCTTAGCAGCAACAGTAGTAGTGGTGCTGTTCAACTGGCTTAGCAGCAACAGTAGTAGTGGTGCTGTTCAACTGGCTTAGCAGCAACAGTAGTAGTTGTGCTGTTCAACTGGCTTAGCAGCAACAGTAGTGGTGCTGTTCAACTGGCTTAGCAGCAACAGTAGTGGTGCTGTTCAACTGGCTTTGCAGCAACAGTAGTAGTTGTGCTGTTCAACTGTCTTAGCAGAAGTTGTAGTGGTGCTGTTCAACTGTCTCAGCAGCAGCAGTAGTAGTGGTCCTGTTCAACTGGCTTAGCAGCAACAGTAGTAGTGGTGCTGTTCAACTGGCTTAGCAGCAACAGTAGTAGTTGTGCTGTTCAACTGTCTTAGCAGAAGTTGTAGTGGTGCTGTTCAACTGTCTCAGCAGCAGCAGTAGTAGTGGTCCTGTTCAACTGGCTTAGCAGCAACAGTAGTAGTGGTGCTGTTCAACTGGCTTAGCAGCAACAGTAGTAGTGGTGCTGTTCAACTGGCTTAGCAGCAACAGTAGTGGTTCTGTTCAATTGGCTTAGCAGCAACAGTAGTAGTAGTGCTGTTCAACTGTCTTAGCAGAAGTTGTAGTGGTGCTGTTCAACTGTCTTAGCAGAAGTTGTAGTGGTGCTGTTCAACTGGCTTAGCAGCAACAGTAGTGGTGCTGTTCAACTGTCTCAGCAGAAGTTGTAGTGGTGCTGTTCAACTGTCTCAGCAGCAGTAGTAGTGGTGCTGTTCAACTGTCTCAGCAGCAACAGTAGTGGTGCTGTTCAACTGTCTCAGCAGCAGTAGTAGTGGTGCTGTTCAACTGTCTCAGCAGAAGTTGTAGTGGTGCTGTTCAACTGTCTCAGCAGCAGTAGTAGTGGTGCTGTTCAACTGGCTTAGCAGCAACAGTAGTACTGGTGCTGTTCAACTGTCTCAGCAGCAGTAGTAGTGGTGCTGTTCAACTGTCTCAGCAGAAGTTGTAGTGGTGCTGTTCAACTGTCTCAGCAGCAGTAGTGGTAATGTTCAACTGTCTTAGCAGCAGTAGGAGTAGTGCTGTTAAACTGTCTTAGCAGAAGTAGTAGTGGTGCTGTTCAACTGTCTTAACAGCAGTAGTGGTGCTGTTCAACTGTCTTAACAGCAGTAGTGGTGCTGTTCAACTGTCTCAGCAGCAGCAGTAGTGGTGCTGTTCAACTGTCTTAGCAGCAGCATTTCTCTGGACTGGAGACAGACAACTGTCTTAGCTGTAGTTTTTCTCTGAATACACACAGACAGCCATATGGCAGCATGCAGCTGTGGAGGGATTAAGGATGTGGTGTGTGTTCATCCTATCACTCTGTCATTCCTCTCGTGGTAAAGATAAGATATCTCCTTCTCACCAGCTGTGTGTTGCACTGGGAGGAAGTTGTGCACCATGGTTGTCTGTTATCCACAACGAGGCCATGTGCAGCATTGTTGTGGTGGAAGAGTTGCAACGCTGTATAAACTGCCGTAGTTCTGGTTTGTATTCAGCGTGCGGTGAACTTTTCCTACTTCCTGTAACTGACTGGTGATTGCTCAGCCGCCGTCAGTAGAAGATATAAGCACTAGCTTTGCGTTAGCTTAGCATAAGCATTGTGTTAACACCGTTAAGGTGACTGTGTCAGAGGTGAGTTGGGCTAATGCCTTGCTTTCTTAGAGAGATGTGGCCTTCGACAAGTCAAAAGGATGAGTTATCTGTACTGCTGCCACTGTTTTTTAAATCCTCTGTTTTCTGTGAGGGTTAGTGGTGGCCTGTGTTATCCTGCTAGCATAGCATGATTAAGACAGTGGGTGTTAATGACAGTGGGTGTCCTGTTGTTGGTCCTCTACCACCACCTCAACAGGGGGTCAGAGGGCTAGGTGGGCTGCTGGCAGTGAACTAGTTCTCATCTTAAAGGTTCTAGCCTAGGACCATGTTACATCAGTTTACCTCTCTATTCAGAGTTAACATGGGGCCTCCCTCAGTTTACCTCTCTATTCAGAGTTAACATGGGGCCTCCCTTAGTTTACCTCTCTATTCAGAGTTAACATGGGGCCTCCCTCAGTTTACCTCTCTATTCAGAGTTAACATGGGGCCTCCCTCAGTTTACCTTTCTATTTAGAGTTAACATGGGGCCTCCCTCAGTTTACCTTTCTATTCAGAGTTAACATGGGGCCTCCCTCAGTTTACCTTTCTATTCAGAGTTAACATGGGGCCTCCCTCAGTTTACCTTTCTAGTTTACCTTTCTATTCAGAGTTAACATGGGGCCTCCCTCAGTTTACCTTTCTATTTAGAGTTAACATGGGGCCTCCCTCAGTTTACCTTTCTAGTTTACCTTTCTATTTAGAGTTAACATGGGGCCTCCCTCAGTTTACCTTTCTATTCAGAGTTAACATGGGGCCTCCCTCAGTTTACCTTTCTATTTATAGTTAACATGGGGCCTCCCTCAGTTTACCTTTCTATGTAGAGTTAAAATGGGGCCTCCCTCAGTTTACCTTGCTATTCAGAGTTAACATGGGGCCTCCCTCAGTTTACTTTTCTATGTAGAGTTAACATGGGGCCTCCCTCAGTTTACCTTTCTATTTAGAGTTAACATGGGGCCTCCCTCAGTTTACCTTTCTATTCAGAGTTAACATGGGGCCTCCCTCAGTTTACCTTTCTATTTAGAGTTAACATGGGGCCTCCCTCAGTTTACCTTTCTATGTAGAGGTAACATGGGGCCTCCCTCAGTTTACCTTTCTATGTAGAGTTAACATGGGGCCTCCCTCAGTTTACCTTTCTATTTAGAGTTAACATGGGGCCTCCCTCAGTTTACCTTTCTAGTTTACCTTTCTATTCAGAGTTAACATGGGGCCTACCTCAGTTTACCTTTCTAGTTTACCTTTCTATGTAGAGTTAAAATGGGGCCTCCCTCAGTTTACCTTGCTATTCAGAGTTAACATGGGGCCTCCCTCAGTTTACTTTTCTATGTAGAGTTAACATGGGGCCTCCCTCAGTTTACCTTTCTATTTAGAGTTAACATGGGGCCTCCCTCAGTTTACCTTTCTATTCAGAGTTAACATGGGGCCTCCCTCAGTTTACCTTTCTATTTAGAGTTAACATGGGGCCTCCCTCAGTTTACCTTTCTATGTAGAGTTAACATGGGGCCTCCCTCAGTTTACCTTTCTATGTAGAGTTAACATGGGGCCTCCCTCAGTTTACCTTTCTATTTAGAGTTAACATGGGGCCTCCCTCAGTTTACCTTTCTAGTTTACCTTTCTATTCAGAGTTAACATGGGGCCTACCTCAGTTTACCTTTCTAGTTTACCTTTCTATTTAGAGTTAACATGGGGCCTCCCTCAGTTTACCTTTCTATTCAGAGTTAACATGGGGCCTACCTCAGTTTACCTTTCTAGTTTACCTTTCTATTCAGAGTTAACATGGGGCCTCCCTCAGTTTACCTTTCTATTTATAGTTAACATGGGGCCTCCCTCAGTTTACCTTTCTATTCAGAGTTAACATGGGGCCTCCCTCAGTTTACCTTTCTATTTAGAGTTAACATGGGGCCTCCCTCAGTTTACCTTTCTATGTAGAGTTAACATGGGGCCTCCCTCAGTTTACCTTTCTATGTAGAGTTAACATGGGGCCTCCCTCAGTTTACTTTTCTATGTAGAGTTAACATGGGGCCTCCCTCAGTTTACCTTTCTATTTAGAGTTAACATGGGGCCTCCCTCAGTTTACCTTTCTATTCAGAGTTAACATGGGGCCTCCCTCAGTTTACCTTTCTATTTAGAGTTAACATGGGGCCTCCCTCAGTTTACCTTTCTATGTAGAGTTAACATGGGGCCTCCCTCAGTTTACCTTTCTATGTAGAGTTAACATGGGGCCTCCCTCAGTTTACCTTTCTATTTAGAGTTAACATGGGGCCTCCCTCAGTTTATCTTTCTATTTAGAGTTAACATGGGGCCTCCCTCAGTTTACCTTTCTATTTAGAGTTAACATGGGGCCTCCCTCAGTTTACCTTTCTATTTAGAGTTAACATGGGGCCTACCTCAGTTTACCTTTCTATTCAGAGTTAACATGGGGCCTACCTCAGTTTACCTTTCTAGTTTACCTTTCTATTCAGAGTTAACATGGGGCCTACCTCAGTTTACCTTTCTAGTTTACCTTTCTATTTAGAGTTAACATGGGGCCTCCCTCAGTTTACCTTTCTATTCAGAGTTAACATGGGGCCTACCTCAGTTTACCTTTCTAGTTTACCTTTCTATTCAGAGTTAACATGGGGCCTCCCTCAGTTTACCTTTCTATTTATAGTTAACATGGGGCCTCCCTCAATTTACCTTTCTAGTTTACCTTTCTATTTAGAGTTAACATGGGCCTCCCTCAGTTTACCTTTCTATTTAGAGTTAACATGGGGCCTCCCTCAGTTTACCTTTCTATTTCGAGTTAACATGGGGCCTCCCTCAGTTACCTTTCTATTTAGAGTTAACATGGGGCCTCCCTCAGTTTACCTTTCTAGTTTACCTTTCTATGTAGAGTTAACATGGGGCCTCCCTCAGTTTACCTTTCTATTTAGAGTTAACATGGGGCCTCCCTCAGTTTACCTTTCTATGTAGAGTTAACATGGGGCCTCCCTCAGTTTACCTTTCTATTCAGAGTTAACATGGGGCCTCCCTCAGTTTACCTTTCTATTTAGAGTTAACATGGGGCCTCCCTCAGTTTACCTTTCTAGTTTACCTTTCTATTTAGAGTTAACATGGGGCCTCCCTCAGTTTACCTTTCTATTCAGAGTTAACATGGGGCCTCCCTCAGTTTACCTTTCTATTTATAGTTAACATGGGGCCTCCCTCAGTTTACCTTTCTATGTAGAGTTAAAATGGGGCCTCCCTCAGTTTACCTTGCTATTCAGAGTTAACATGGGGCCTCCCTCAGTTTACCTCTCTATTCAGAGTTAACATGGGGCCTCCCTCAGTTTACCTCTCTATTCAGAGTTAACATGGGGCCTCCCTCAGTTTACCTCTCTATTCAGAGTTAACATGGGGCCTCCCTCAGTTTACCTCTCTATTCAGAGTTAACATGGGGCCTCCCTCAGTTTACCTCTCTATTCAGAGTTAACATGGGGCCTCCCTTAGTTTACCTCTCTATTCAGAGTTAACATGGGGCCTCCCTCAGTTTACCTCTCTATTCAGAGTTAACATGGGGCCTCCCTCAGTTTACCTTTCTATTCAGAGTTAACATGGGGCCTCCCTCAGTTTACCTTTCTATTCAGAGTTAACATGGGGCCTCCCTCAGTTTACCTTTCTATTCAGTGTTAACATGGGGCCTTCCACTGTCTGTGTTTACCATAAAGGGTATGAGTAAAACCCCATTATTTTGATTTGGTTTCTGCCTGTATAAACGGTATGAGTAAAAACCCATTATTTTGATTTGGTTTCTGCCTGTATAAACGGTATTGGAATTCACCTGCGCACTTTTGAGGAAGATAATCATATATTCAGACGCACGTGTGTTTGACAACAGCTGAGCCCTTCACCTTCTAACAGGACAACAACCCTCAGCACACAGCCAAGACAACGGGTATGGCTTCTGTTCAGTTGTTGTTTTTTTTTGTTTTTTTTTGCAAATAAAACATTTTTTGCTTTGTCATAATGGGATATTGTGTGTAGATTGATGAGGAAAAACAACAATTTAATACATTTAGAATATGGCTGTAATGTAACAAAATGTGGAACATTTATGTTTAAACAATTTGACCAATGCAGAATAGTTGATTTGAGGAGTAGGAGAGGAAGAGGGGTGAGGAAGAGGGGTGAGGAAGAGTGGAGAGGAAGAGTGGAGCTTGTCTTCTTTGTCTAAGCCAGCCCTGTGAGGGGTGGAGAGGAGGGACTTCCAGGCCTTCAGCTCTTTACAGGCCGAGTAAAATCAGCTCTTTGTTTTTGCGGGCCAGCCCGGTGCTCCCTCCCTATGTTGCCTCCCTCCCAGGGTTCATGAATGTAATTATAGTTGGCTGAGCTGACGGAGTGGAGGCAGGAGACGACATGCCAGGAGCCAGGAGCTAGCTAGGAGCCAAGAGCTAGGAAGTAGCTAGGAGCCAGGAGCTAAGAATTAGCTAGGAGCCAGGAACTAGCTAGGAGCTAGCTAGGAGCCAGCTAGGAGCCAGGAGCTAGCTAGGATCCAGGAGCTAACTAGGAGCCAGGAGCTAGCTAGGAGCCAGGAGCTATGAACTAGCTAGGAGCCAGGAACTAGCTAGGAGCTCAGAGCCAGGAAGTAGCTAGGAACTAGGAGCCAGGAAGTAGCTAGGACCACAGTCTACTGTACTGTACACACTCTGATGTTCCTCCTTCTCGTCCTCCTCGCTAAAACAACACAAACCAATAATAACCCTCCTCCATGTTTGTACCTTCTGCACATATTAAACAACAGACAGGCGGATCAATCATAATGTCAAGGTAAAGAGGAAGCCATTCCGGAACTGTGTGTGTGTGTGCGTGTGCAGTGTGCGTGCAGTGTGTGTGTGTGCGTGCAGTGTGAAGCGGTCATGGCTGTTTTGAAATGGAGGGTGGAGTCCTAAGATCACACACATTCCTCAGGTATTATTACTCTGGTCCAGGCTCCTGGTCTCACAGGAGAGGAGGAGACCAGTTAGATTGTTATTGACCCAGTCATATCAGCACTAGGCCAGCTGGTTGCACAGAGGAGAGGACAGATATAACACTGAGGATATTCCACAGTTACAGAGTTGCGTTGACTCTGATTTTTCACTTAATGTATGTCAGATAAAAAAAACGTTAATTTCAAAGTTTAACATGCAATACAACTCTATGCACAAGGGTAATAGTCCTGTACTGTACTCTACTGTAATTTACCGTAGAGTCCTCTCCTGTACTGTACTCTACTGTAATTTACCGTATAGTCCTCTCCTGTACTGTAATTTACTGTAATTTACCGTATAGTCCTGTACTGTACTCTACTGTAATTTACCGTATAGTCCGAACTTGTGAATCATAGACGTCTATGTCCACGGACGGACCAAATCTAAACCAATCATAGATGTCTATGTCCACGGACGGACCAAATCTAAACCAATCATAGATGTCTATGTCCACAGACGGACCAAATCTAAACCAATCATAGATGTCTATGTCCACGGACGGACCAAATCTAAACCAATCATAGATGTCTATGTCCACGGACGGACCAAATCTAAACCAATCATAGATGTCTATGTCCACAGACGGACCAAATCTAAACCAATCATAGATGTCTATGTCCACGGACGGACCAAATCTAAACCAATCATAGATGTCTATGTCCACGGACGGACCAAATCTAAACCAATCATAGATGTCTATGTCCACGGACGGACCAAATCTAAACCAATCATAGATGTCTATGTCCACGGACGGACCAAATCTAAACCAATCATAGATGTCTATGTTTGGGCCAAATGAAGACCAGTCCGTTGAAATCAACGCCAGAACGGACTGACCAAATTTAAACTACTTTTCAACGTCTGGTGTCAGTTGGTGCGCGGTGGGTGAAGATGCTGCTGCGGTAAAGGAGAGGGGGCTCCTGCGGTAAAGGAGAGGGGGCTCCTGCGGTAAAGGAGAGGGGGCTCCTGCGGTAAAGGAGAGGGGGCTCCTGCGGTAAAGGAGAGGGGGCTCCTACCAACGGGACAGGTGTCAGTAAGAGCCGGCAGAGATTACGTTAATTAGAGAGAGAGGGAGAAACAGCTAAGAGCTGAACATAACAGTATGTCAGTGGAAGGGAGGACTTTGTCCCCAGCACAAGGTGCACCTGTGTAAGGATCATGTTGTTTAATCAGCTTCTTGATATGCCACACCTGTTAGGTGGATGGATTATCTGTGCACAACATTTCAGAGAAATAAGCTGTTTGTGCGTCTGGAACATTTCTGGGATCTTTTTATTTACTTTGAATATTTAAGTAAATACCAGCAGTCAACTTGAAGAGACCACTCCCATCAGGATAAACGCTTCACCATAGGTTGAAGATAATCACTCACAATTGCTGTGTCTAAGTGGTAGAGTGGACCTAAACCAGGACAATTCACCCCACACCATAACAGCTCAAACAACTCTAGTCTTTCCTTGATTTTGCTAGTTACCAGTATAAAGGGTCTATATATTAGCTAGCTAACGTTAGTTGAAAAAAAGCATAGGGTATCTTGTGAGGTCGATTCAGTGTAGATAATATAGCTAGCTAGATTCCTTTTAGTAGGTACAAATCCGAAGATGTTCGTTAGCTAGCTAAGTAGCCGTGTTAGCTAGCTTGAACATTGAACACACTGAGTTTAGTATCCAACGGTAGATAAATAGTTAGCTAAGTAGCTAGCAGGCTAAAAAAGCAACCCAGATGCGGTGTCTGCAGAAGTTCTGCCCCCATTCATTTTCAATGAGGGCACGCAGATAAATCAAATCTAATTTTATTAGTCACATGCCGAATACAACAGGTGTAGGTAGACCTTAGTGAAATGCAGTTTTAAAAAATACGGATAAGAATAAGAGATAAAAGTATCAAGTAATTCAAGAGCAGCAGTAAAATATAACAATATATACAGGGGCGTGCCAGTTGGTTGAGGTAGTATGTACATGTAGGTAGAGTTAATTAAAGTGACTATGCATAGATGACAACAGAGAGTGGCAGTGGTGAGGGGAGGGTGGGGGGCAATGTGAATAGTCTGGGTAGCCATTTGACTAGATGTTCAGTAGTCTTATGGCTTGGGGGTAGAAGCTGTTTAGTAGCATATTGGACCAAGACTTGGCGCTCCAGTACCGCTTGGCATGCGGTAGCAGAGAGAACAGTCTATGACTAGGGTGGCTGGAGTCTTTGACAATTTTTAGGGCCTTCCTCTGACACCGCCTGGTGTCGAGGTCCTGGATGACAGAAAGCTTGGCCCCAGTGATGTACTGGGCCGTTCGCACTACCCTCTGTAGTGCCTTGCGGTCGGAGGCCGAGAAGTTGCCATACCAGGCAGTGATTCTCGATGGTGCAGCTGTAGAACGTTTTGAGGACCTGAGGACCCCTGACAAGTCTTTTCAGTCTCCTAAGGGGGAATAGGTTTTGTCGTGCGCGCTTCACGACTGTCATGGTGTGCTTGGACCATGTTAGTTTGTTGGTGATGTGGACAGCAAGGAACTTGAAGCTCTCAACCTGCTCCACTACAGCCCTGTCGATGAGAATGGGGGCGTGCTCGGTCCTCTTTTTCCTGTAGTCCACAATCATCTCTTTTGTCTCGATCACATTGAGGGAGAGGTTGTTGTCCTGGCACCACGCGGCCAGGTCTCTGACCTCCTCCCTATAGGCTGTCTCATCGTTGTCGATGATCAGGCCTACCACTGTTGTGTCATCGGCAAATGTAATGATGGTGTTGGAGTCGTGCCTGGCCGTGCTGTCCTGAGTGAACTGGGAGTACAGGAGGGGGCTGAGCACGCACCCCTGGGGAGCTCCAGTGTTGAGGATCAGTGTGGGGGATGTGTTGTTAACTACCCTCACCACCTGGGGGCGGCCCGTCAGGTACTCCAGGATCCAGTTGCAGAGGGAGGTGTTTGTCCCAGGTCCTTAGCTTATTGATGAGCTTTGTGGTCACTGTGGTGTTGAACGCTGAGCTGTAGTCAACAGCATTCTCACATAAGTGTTCCTTTTGGAGTGCAATAGGGACTTCATCATCTGTGGATCTTTTGGGCCGGTATGAAAATTGGAGTGGGTCTAGAGTTTTTGGGATAATGGTGTTGATGTGAGCCATGACCAGCCTTTCAGGTCGGTAGTTGAGACTTGTCTGTTGACACTAAACCATCCAGGGCTGTTGACACGAAACCATCCAGGGCTGTTGACACTAAACCATCCAGGGCTGTTGACACTAAACCATCCAGGGCTGTTGACACTAAACCATCCAGGGCTGTTGACACTAAACCATCCAGGGCTGTTGACACTAAACCATCCAGGGCTGTCACCTCTGGGTTTGTCCTTACATTTTGGGACATTTGACATTTTAGTCATTTAGCGGACTCTCTTGTTCAGAGACTTAGTCGGTTTATTCAACTAAGGAAGATAAAACAACAAATCCCAGTAATTTCTCTTCACTTTTGTTTTATGAGTGTGAGCTTAATCTCTTTATTACTGTGAAGCATCGAATAAAATGTTCTGATTTGGTTGTGAATGGTTCATTAAGCCTAGTCATAATTATGTTCTGATATGAGATGATTAGATGGGCCCTAAACACTGTTAAACCACCCACACAATATATCTCCAATTAAAATAACATCATTGTTGACAATAGGCTTCTTCTGTTTTCTTTTTTTCAGGTCATCAGAGGTCATCAGCGAAGCGTCGTAACTCTGAAGTTGACAGCTTTGATGCAGTACAGGTAAGATGTTCAGTGTGTTGGTTAATATAAAATAGTTTGGTCATGTTATTGAGATTGTCAGAGAAACCTCCAAGGTAACTAGCTAGCTAACTTGTAATTCTGCAAGTTTAGCCAAACCTATAAATAGATTAATGTAGCTAAAATACAGTAACGTGCCAAGTTATTTTGGGGGAAGATACGGAGGATTCGGAAAGTATTCAGATCCTTTAACTTTTTCCACATGTTGTTACGTTACAGCCTTTTTCTGACATGGATTAAATGAAGTGTTTTCCTCAGTCTACACAATATCTCACAATGACGAAGTGAAAACACATTTTTAGAAATGTTTGCTAATTTATTGAAAATTAAAAGACTGATACCTTATTTACGTAAGTATTCAGACGCTTTGCGATGAGACTAAACTGTCCATTGTCTGTTGAGACTAAACCGTCCAGGGCTGTTGAGACTAAACCGTCCGTTGTCTGTTGAGACTAAACCGTCTGTTGAGACTAAACCGTCTGTTGAGACTAAACCGTCTGTTGAGACTAAACCGTCCGTTGAGACTAAACCGTCCGTTGAGACTAAACCATCCGTTGTCTGTTGAGACTAAACCATCCGTTGTCTGTTGAGACTAAACCATCCGTTGTCTGTTGAGACTAAACCATCCGTTGTCTGTTGAGACTAAACCGTCCGTTGTCTGTTGAGACTAAACCGTCTGTTGAGACTAAACCGTCTGTTGAGACTAAACCATCTGTTGTCTGTTGAGACTAAACCGTCCGTTGTCTGTTGAGACTAAACCGTCTGTTGAGACTAAACCGTCTGTTGAGACTAAACCATCCGTTGTCTGTTGAGACTAAACCGTCCGTTGTCTGTTGAGACTAAACGTCTGTTGAGACTAAACCGTCTGTTGAGACTAAACCATCCGTTGTCTGTTGAGACTAAACCATCCGTTGTCTGTTGAGACTAAACCATCCGTTGTCCGTTGAGACTAAACCGTCCGTTGTCTGTTGAGACTAAACCATCCGTTGTCTGTTGAGACTAAACCGTCCGTTGTCTGTTGAGACTAAACCGTCCGTTGTCTGTTGAGACTAAACCGTCCGTTGTCTGTTGAGACTAAACCGTCCGTTGTCTGTTGAGACTAAACCGTCCGTTGAGACTAAACCGTCCGTTGTCTGTTGAGACTAAACCGTCCGTTGTCTGTTGAGACTAAACGTCTGTTGAGACTAAACCGTCTGTTGAGACTAAACCATCCGTTGTCTGTTGAGACTAAACCATCCGTTGTCTGTTGAGACTAAACCGTCCGTTGTCCGTTGAGACTAAACCGTCCGTTGTCTGTTGAGACTAAACCATCCGTTGTCTGTTGAGACTAAACCGTCCGTTGTCTGTTGAGACTAAACCGTCCGTTGTCTGTTGAGACTAAACCGTCCGTTGAGACTAAACCGTCCGTTGTCTGTTGAGACTAAACCGTCCGTTGTCTGTTGAGACTAAACCGTCCGTTGTCCGTTGAGACTAAACCGTCCGTTGTCCGTTGAGACTAAACCGTCCGTTGTCTGTTGAGACTAAACCGTCCGTTGAGACTAAACCGTCCGTTGTCTGTTGAGACTAAACCGTCCATTGTCTGTTGAGACTAAACCGTCCGTTGTCTGTTGAGACTAAACCGTCCGTTGTCTGTTGAGACTAAACCGTCCGTTGTCTGTTGAGACTAAACCGTCCGTTGTCCGTTGAGACTAAACCATCCGTTGTCTGTTGAGACTAAACCGTCCGTTGTCCGTTGAGACTAAACCGTCCGTTGTCCGTTGAGACTAAACCATCCGTTGTCCGTTGAGACTAAACCATCCGTTGTCTGTCCGGAGGGCTGACGTTTTATGGGTTCTTAACCTCTAGCATCGAGCAATCCCGGATCCGGGAGCGTAATCATAGCCTCAAGCTCATTACCATAACGCAACGTTTCCTATTCATGAAAATCGCAAATGAAATGAAATAAATATATTGAAACACAACCTTAGCCTTTTGTTAACAACACTGTCATCTCAGATTTTCAAAATATGCTTTAACCAAAGCTACACAAGCATTTGTGTAAGAGTATTGATAGCCTAGCATAGCATTAAGCCTAGCATTCAGCAGGCAACATTTTCACAAAAACAAGAAAAGCATTCAAATAAAATAATTTACCTTTGAAGAACTTCGGATGAAAACTGTAAAATCTTACGTTTCATCGCGTCGTGGCTGAACAATATCGGATGGATAGAAAAGCTGCCTCTGGTAATACAAGGGGTGATGGTCTATGTATATTTGTAAACAACAGCACAAAATCTAAGGATGTCTTGAGGTTTTGCTCAACTGAGGTAGAGTATCTCATGATAAGCTGTAGACCACACTGTCTACCTAGAGTTTTCATCTGTATTTTTCGTAGCTGTCTACAGACCACCACAGACCGATGGTGGCACTAAAACCGCCCTCAATGAGCTGTATACCACCACAGACCGATGGTGGCACTAAGACCGCACTCAATGAGCTGTATACCGTCATAAGCAAACAGGAAAATGCCGGGGACTTTAATGCAGGGAAACTTAAATCAGTTTTACCTCATCTATCAGCATGTTAAATGTGCAACCAGAGGGAAAAAAAACTCTAGACCACCTTTACTCCTCACACAGAGACGTATACAAAGCTCTCCTTCGCCCTCCATTTGGCAAATCTGACCATAATTCTATCCTGATTCCTGCTTACAAGCAAAAATTAAAACAGGAAGCTCCAGTGACTCGGTCAATACAAAAGTGGTCAGATGATGCAGATGCTAAACTACAGGACTGTTTTACCATCACAGACTGGAATATGTTCCGGGATTCTTCTGATGGCATTGAGGAGTACACCACATCAGTCACTGGCTTCATCAATAAGTGCATTGAGGAGTACACCACATCAGTCACTGGCTTCATCAATAAGTGCATCAATGAGGTCGTCTCCACAGTGACTGTACGTACATACTAGAGGTCGACCGATTATGATTTTTCAACACCGATACCGATTATTGGAGGACCAAAAAAGTCGATACTGATTTAATCGGACAATTTTTTGGGGGGGTAGGTAACTTAATATAATACATCAATAAAATCAATTTAGCCTCAAATAAATAATGAAACATGTTCAATTTGGTTTAAATAATGCAAAAACAAAGTGTTGGAGAAGAAAGTAAAAGTGCAATATGTGCTATGTAAGAAAGCTAACGTTTCAGTTCCTTGCTCAGAACATGAGAACATATGAAAGCTGGTGGTTCCTTTTAACATGAGTCTTCAATATTCCCAGGTAAGACGTTTTAGGTTGTAGTTATTATAGGAATTATAGGACTTTCTCTATATACCATTTGTATTTCATTAACCTTTGACTATTGGATGTTCTTATAGGCACTTTAGTATTGCCAGTGTAACAGTATAGTTTCCATCCCTCCTCGCTCCTCACTGGGCTTGAACCAGGAACACAACGACAACAGCCACACGAAGCAGCGTTACCCATGCAGAGCAAGGGAAACAACCACAGGCTCAGAGCGAGTGACGTTTGAAACGCTATGAGCGCGCGCTAACTAGCCAGCCATTTCACTTCGGATACACCAGCCTCATCTCGGGAGTTGATAGGCTTGAAGTCATAAACAGCGCAATGCTTGAAGCACAACGAAGAGCTGCTGGCAAAACGCACGAGAGTGCTGTTTGAATGAATGTTTACGTGCCTGCTTCTGCCTACCACCGCTCATTCAGATTATATGCAATGCAGGACAGGCTAGATAATATCTAGTAATATCATCAATATCATCCCTGTTCACTCATGACTGCAGGGCCAGGCATGACTCCAACATCAAGTTTGCCGATGACCCAATAGTGGTAAGCCTGATCACCAACAACAACAAGACAGACTATAAGGACGAGGTCAGAGACCTAGCCGTGTCGTGCCAGGACAATAACCTCTCCCTCAACGTGATCAAGACAAAGGAGATGATTGTGGACTACAGAAAAGAAGGCCCGAGCACGCCCCCATTCTCATCGACAGGGCTGCAGTGGAGCAGGTTGAGAGTTCATTGGTGACCACATTATCAACAAACTAACATGGTCCAAACACACCAAGACAGTTGTGAAGAGGGCACAACAAAACCTATTCCTCCTCAGGAGACTGAAAATATTTGTCCTGGTTCTTCAGATTTTCAAAAGGCTCTACAGCTGCACCATCGAGAGCATCCTGACTGGTTGCATCACTGCCTGGTATGGCAACTGCTCGGCCCCCGACCGCAAGGCACTGCACACGGTAGTGCGTACGGCCCAGTACATCACTGGGGCCAAACGTCCTGCCATCCAGGACCTCTATACCAGGCGGTGTCAGAAGAATGTCCTAAAAATTGTGAAAGACTCAGCCACCCTAGTCATAGACTGTTCTCTCTGCTACCGCACGGCAAGCGGTACCGGAGTGCCACTTCTAGGTCCAAGAGGCCTCTACACAGCCTCCCAAAGCCATAAGACTCCTGAACACCTTTATCAAATGGCTCCCCAGACTATTTTCTTCCCCCTTCTTTTACACCTCCACTCCTCTCCACTGTTATCTTCTATGCATAGTCACTTTAATAACTCTACCTTCATGTACCTATTACTTCAACTAACCGGTGCCCCCACACATTGACTCTGTACCGGTACCCCCTGGATATAGTCTCGCTATTGTTATTTCATTTTTTTGCTATAATTTTTTATTTTTATTCCTGCTCTTTAATTTCTTGTTACTTTTATTTCTTATCGATATTTTTTTTCAACTGCGTTGTTGGTTAGAGGCTCGTAAGTAAGCATTTCACTGTGAGGTCTACACTTATTGTATTCAGCGCATGTGACTAATAACATTTGATTGGATAATTAATAATTCCCTCATTTCAGTCTCATTCTTAACGTCGCAGACTTCAGGAATCTGCATAAACCCGAGTCTCACTAATAGGTCCGTACCACACAAATTGATTATTTATTTACTAACTAACTAAATGATAACAGTGGATACACACACACACACACACACACACACGAACGGTATAGGTTATTGATTAGAAACATAATACTGTGACAACAGGTCCCTAGCAGAATTACACTATGACACTTGTTAGACAATATGGAGAGATAAACAACACCTGGATACATTTGGGAACTACACTCGCAATAACCCTTGCCCCGAACTGCCGCTCTTTGGGTAAAAAGAAATGCATGTATTTAAATGTTGAAGGTCTTCGTCTGGTATCTCTGTTGGGCCCAGGCCTTCGTGGAAAGGGTTCCGCTTTGTGAGAAGGGTTCGATTGGGCCGCCTTCTTCAGATGGCCTTCTCAGGTGTAAGTCTCTGGTTGTCCACCAGATGTCACAATGTCCTTCTTCTCAGTTGTCTGTTATTTTGCACTCGTTCTGGAAGAGTGGTCTCCAGATTACGGCTAATCGGCCGCGTCGAGGATCCCAGAGTGGTCTCCTGAGGACGTCTAATCAGCCGCGTCGATGATCTCCAGAGTGGTCTCCTGAGGATGGCTAATCAGCCGTGTCGATGATCCCAGAGTTGTCTCCTGAGGATGGCTAATCAGCCGTGTCGATCCTCAGAGTGGTCTCCTGAGGACGGCTAATCAGCCGTGTCGATGATCCTCAGAGTGGTCTCCTGAGGACGGCTAATCAACCGTGTCGATGATCCTCAGAGTGGTCTCCTGAGGACGGCTAGTCATCAGTGTCGGTGATCCTCAGTGGTCTCCTGAGGATGGCTAATCAGCCGTGTCGATGATCTCCAGAGTGGTCTCCTGAGGACGGCAAATCAGCTGACGATGATCTCCAGAGTTGTGATGAGAGCAGTGTGGCTGACGGTGATCTCCCGAGTTGTGATGAGAGCAGGTGTAGCTGACGATGATCTCCAGAGTTGTGATGAGAGCAGGTGTAGCTGACGATGATCTCCAGAGTTCTGATGAGAGCAGTGTAGCTGACGATGATCTCCAGAGTTGTGATGAGAGCAGTGTAGCTGACGATGATCTCCAGAGTTGTGATGAGAGCAGTGTAGCTGACGATGATCCCAGAGTTGTGATGAGAGCAGTGTAGCTGATGATGATCCCAGAGTTGTGATGAGAGCAGTGTAGTTGACGATGATCTCCAGAGTTGTGATGAGAGCAGTGTAGCTGACGATGATCCCTGAGTTGTGATGAGAGCAGTGTAGCTGACGATGATCCCAGAGTTGTGATGAGAGCAGTGTAGCTGACGATGATCCCCAGAGTTGTGATGAGAGCAGTGTAGCTGACGATGATCCCAGAGTTGTGATGAGAGCAGTGTAGCTGACGATGATCCCTGAGTTGTGATGAGAGCAGTGTAGCTGACGATGATCTCCAGAGTTGTGATGAGAGCAGTGTAGCTGACGATGATCCCCAGAGTTGTGATGAGAGCAGTGTAGCTGACGATGATCCCCAGAGTTGTGATGAGAGCAGTGTAGCTGACGATGATCCCCAGAGTTGTGATGAGAGCAGTGTAGCTGACGATGATCCCCAGAGTTGTGATGAGAGCAGTGTAGCTGACGATGATCCCAGAGTTGTGATGAGAGCAGTGTAGCTGACGATGATCCCCAGAGTTGTGATGAGAGCAGTGTAGCTGACGATGATCCCCAGAGTTGTGATGAGAGCAGTGTAGCTGACGATGATCCCCAGAGTTGTGATGAGAGCAGTGTAGCTGACGATGATCTCCAGAGTTGTGATGAGAGCAGTGTAGCTGACGATGATCTCCAGAGTTGTGATGAGAGCAGTGTAGCTGACGATGATCTCCAGAGTTGTGATGAGAGCAGTGTAGCTGACGATGATCTCCAGAGTTGTGATGAGAGCAGTGTAGCTGATGATGATCCCAGAGTTGTGATGAGAGCAGTGTAGCTGACGATGATCCCAGAGTTGTGATGAGAGCAGTGTAGCTGATGATGATTTGGAGTGAATAACCGGATGGTCCGAATGAACTTTAAATGAACTTTCTTAGATGCAGTACTTAGGACAGCTACTTAACTGTAGCATTGATTGTTAGAGGTTCCTTTGTCTTCTTCAACCTCGTGTTGAGTTCCACTGTCGTGACTAATGTACACCTAGCTGCAGCTCGTAGTCCGTTTAGTCTCCTATGTTAATTCTTAACACATTCTTTTATACCCTCGGGTAAAAATAATTGGCGTTTTTGCCTTGCTGACGTATTGGGGCATGGCAAGTTACGAGGCAAGTTATCATAATTACTATGATCCCGTTTGAGAACTAAAATCACAATCCTATCATCACAAAAACATTCTCTTTACAGTAGACAATATCAAAAATAAAGGATGTAAACCTGATATGTAAAAGCTCTTCAAGTTGCAATGTTTTCGTTATAATGTCTTTATACCAATTTTAATGACGTCACTAAATAGACGTACATTTTCCATATTCCATCTCTCATCATTCCCAACATTAGGATGTTGAAATATATTGTCCCAGTGTTCATTGATTGATGTCGAAGTTTTGGGTGACAAACTCTTCTGTAACACAGAGATGTTCCATTCACCCATACTAGACACCAGAAAGGAGTCGTCTACTGCATTACAATTTACTATCGACGTGAGATGTCATAAAACCGCCACATCAATCCCCCCCCCGTACACGCTGATCCACGGTCCTGATCTTTGGATCCTCACACGAGAGGCATGACACAGGTGTGCCAAGCTTGTAGCGTCATACCCAAGAAGACTCAAGGCTGTAATCGCTGCCAAAGGTGCTTCAACAAAGTGCTGAGTAAAGGGTTAATGTTCATTCATTAATGTGATATTTCAGTTTGTTTATACATTTGCAAAATGTTGTAAAACTAGTTTTTGTTTAGTCATTATGGGGTATTGTGTGTAGATTGATGAGGGGAAAAAACTATTGAATACATTTTAGAATAAGGCTGTAACGTAACAAAATGTGTGAAAGGTGATTGGGGTGTTGTTGCTGGTTGGAGTTTAAATGAACCTGACATGTACCTCATCCCTGTTCCCCAAGTCCAAGATGACAGAACTAAACTGTATATCTTCTCTCTCTCTCAGGTCCTCAGGTCCAAGATGACAGAACTAAACTGTATATATTCTCTCTCTCTCAGGTCCAAGATGACAGAACTAAACCTGATATCTTCTCTCTGTCTCTCAGGTCCAGAGGTCCAAGATGACAGAAGAGGTGATTGTCATCGCCAAATTTGACTACCTGGCTCAGCAAGACCAGGAGTTGGACATTAAGAAGAACGAGCGGCTGTGGCTGCTGGACGACAGTAAGTCCTGGTGGAGGGTCCGCAACGCCACCAACAAGACCGGCTTCGTACCCTCCAACTACGTAGAGAGGAAGAACAGCGCCAGGAAGGCATCCATCGTCAAGAACCTCAAAGACACACTAGGTCAGAAACTGTCCTAACCTTAACCTCAGACACACTAGGTGAGAAACTGTCCTAACCTTAACCTCAGTCACACTAGGTCAGGAACTGTCCTAACCTTAACGTCAGTCACACTAGGTCAGGAACTGTCCTAACCTTAACCTCAGTCACACTAGGTCAGGAACTGTCCTAACCTCAGTCACACTAGGTCAGGAACTGTCCTAACCTTAACCTCAGTCACACTAGGTCAGGAACTGTCCTAACCTCAGTCACACTAGGTCAGGAACTGTCCTAACCTTAACCTCAGTCACACTAGGTCAGGAACTGTCCTAACCTCAGTCACACTAGGTCAGGGACTGTCCTAACCTTAACCTCAGTCACACTAGGTCAGGAACTGTCCTAACCTTAACCTCAGTCACACTAGGTCAGGAACTGTCCTAACCTTAACCTCAGTCACACTAGGTCAGGAACTGTCCTAACCTCAGTCACACTAGGTCAGGAACTGTCCTAACCTCAGTCACACTAGGTCAGGAACTGTCCTAACCTCAGTCACACTAGGTCAGGAACTGTCCTAATCTCAGTCACACTAGGTCAGGGACTGTCCTAACCTTAACCTCAGTCACACTAGGTCAGAAACTGTCCTAACCTCAGTCACACTAGGTCAGAAACTGTCCTAACCTTAACCTCAGTCACACTAGGTCAGGAACTGTCCTAACCTTAACCTCAGTCACACTAGGTCAGGAATTGTCCTAACCTTAACCTCAGTCAAACTAGGTCAGGAACTGTCCTAACCTCAGTCAAACTAGGTCAGGAACTGTCCTAACCTCAGTCACACTAGGTCAGGAACTGTCCTTACCTTAACCTCAGTCACACTAGGTCAGGAACTGTCCTAACCTCAGTCACACTAGGTCAGGAACTGTCCTAACCTCAGTCACACTAGGTCAGGAACTGTCCTAACCTTAACCTCAGTCACACTAGGTCAGGAACTGTCCTAACCTCAGTCACACTAGGTCAGGGACTGTCCTAACCTCAGTCGCACTAGGTCAAGAACTGTCCTAACCTTAACCTCAGTCACACTAGGTCAGGAACTGTCCTAACCTCAGTCACACTAGGTCAGGAACTGTCCTAACCTTAACCTCAGTCAAACTAGGTCAGGAACTGTCCTAACCTCAGTCACACTAGGTCAGGAACTGTCCTAACCTTAACCTCAGTCACACTAGGTCAGGAACTGTCCTAACCTTAACCTCAGTCACACTAGGTCAGGAACTGTCCTAACCTCAGTCACACTAGGTCAGGAACTGTCCTAACCTCAGTCACACTAGGTCAGGGACTGTCCTAACCTTAACCTCAGTCACACTAGGTCAGGAACTGTCCTAACCTCAGTCACACTAGGTCAGGAACTGTCCTAACCTCAGTCACACTAGGTCAGAAACTGTCCTAACCTTAACCTCAGTCACACAAGGTCAGGAACTGTCCTAACCACAGTCACACTAGGTCAGGAACTGTCCTAACCTCAGTCACACTAGGTCAGGAACTGTCCTAACCTCAGTCACACTAGGTCAGGAACTGTCCTAACCTTAACCTCAGTCACACTAGGTCAGGAACTGTCCTAACCTCAGTCACACTAGGTCGGGGACTGTCCTAACCTCAGTCACACTAGGTCAAGAACTGTCCTAACCTTAACCTCAGTCACACTAGGTCAGGAACTGTCCTAACCTCAGTCACACTAGGTCAGGAACTGTCCTAACCTTAACCTCAGTCAAACTAGGTCAGGAACTGTCCTAACCTCAGTCACACTAGGTCAGGAACTGTCCTAACCTTAACCTCAGTCACACTAGGTCAGGAACTGTCCTAACCTTAACCTCAGTCACACTAGGTCAGGAACTGTCCTAACCTCAGTCACACTAGGTCAGGAACTGTCCTAACCTCAGTCACACTAGGTCAGGGACTGTCCTAACCTTAACCTCAGTCACACTAGGTCAGGAACTGTCCTAACCTCAGTCACACTAGGTCAGGAACTGTCCTAACCTCAGTCACACTAGGTCAGAAACTGTCCTAACCTTAACCTCAGTCACACAAGGTCAGGAACTGTCCTAACCACAGTCACACTAGGTCAGGAACTGTCCTAACCTTAACCTCAGTCAAACTAGGTCAGGAACTGTCCTAACCTCAGTCACACTAGGTCAGGAACTGTCCTAACCTTAACCTCAGTCACACTAGGTCAGGAACTGTCCTAACCTTAACCTCAGTCACACTAGGTCAGGAACTGTCCTAACCTCAGTCACACTAGGTCAGGAACTGTCCTAACCTCAGTCACACTAGGTCAGGGACTGTCCTAACCTTAACCTCAGTCACACTAGGTCAGGAACTGTCCTAACCTCAGTCACACTAGGTCAGGAACTGTCCTAACCTCAGTCACACTAGGTCAGAAACTGTCCTAACCTTAACCTCAGTCACACAAGGTCAGGAACTGTCCTAACCACAGTCACACTAGGTCAGGAACTGTCCTAACCTCAGTCACACTAGGTCAGGAACTGTCCTAACCTCAGTCACACAGTTGACAGAAAACGGTTTGTTCTTGTTTGGGATGAGAAACGCTCATCCAGCCAGCTCTTGATCAGAAACGCTCATCCATCCAGCTCTCGTTCAGAAACGCTCATCCAGCCAGCTCTCGATCAGAAACGCTCATCCAGCCAGCTCTCGATCAGAAACGCTCATCCAGCCAGCTCTCGTTCAGAAACGCTCATCCAGCCAGCTCTCGATCAGAAACGCTCATCCAGCCAGCTCTCGATCAGAAACGCTCATCCAGCCAGCTCTCGTTCAGAAACGCTCATCCAGCCAGCTCTCGTTCAGAAACGCTCATCCAGCCAGCTCTCGATCAGAAACGCTCATCCAGCCAGCTCTCGATCAGAAACGCTCATCCAGCCAGCTCTCGATCAGAAACGCTCATCCAGCCAGCTCTCGATCAGAAACGCTCATCCAGCCAGCTCTCGATCAGAAACGCTCATCCAGCCAGCTCTCGATCAGAAACGCTCATCCAGCCAGCTCTCGTTCAGAAACGCTCATCCAGCCAGCTCTCGTTCAGAAACGCTCATCCAGCCAGCTCTCGATCAGAAACGCTCATCCAGCCAGCTCTCGTTCAGAAACGCTCATCCAGCCAGCTCTCGATCAGAAACGCTCATCCAGCCAGCTCTCGATCAGAAACGCTCATCCAGCCAGCTCTCGATCAGAAACGCTCATCCAGCCAGCTCTCGATCAGAAACGCTCATCCAGCCAGCTCTCGATCAGAAACGCTCATCCAGCCAGCTCTCGATCAGAAACGCTCATCCAGCCAGCTCTCGATCAGAAACGCTCATTCATATTTTCATATTCATATTTAAAATTTAAATTAAATACATATTTTCATATTCATATTTTTTCCTATGTGTTACAGATGCGACACAGTTGGCTGACTGGTAAATATTTTTTTATGGAGACAGGGTGATAAAAATACTATACTGACAGCTGATAGTAAAACTGTAGTACTTAGAGACGGTCCCTTCTCTGTAACAAATACTATACTGACAGCTGATAGTAAAACTGTAGTACTTAGAGACGGTCCCTTCTCTGTAACAAATACTATACTGACAGCTGATAGTAAAACTGTAGTACTTAGAGACGGTCCCTTCTCTGTAACAAATACTATACTGACAGCTGATAGTAAAACTGTAGTACTTAGAGACGGTCCCTTCTCTGTAACAAATACTATACTGACAGCTGATAGTAAAACTGTAGTACTTAGAGACGGTCCCTTCTCTGTAACAAATACTATACTGACAGCTGATAGTAAAACTGTAGTACTTAGAGACGGTCCCTTCTCTGTAACAAATACATCTAAGAAATGTATAGAGGTAATGTTCTTTTCCATCGTGAAGGAAATTGATTGTCCTCTGGAGGTAAGGAAGTTAGGAACCCGTCCAGATCACGAAGCAATCGTCTGTATCGTGGGTCCAATATTAGACATGATCTTTGTAAGGATTATTTTCATAAATGAAATCCAATTTGAATTTCTCCATGAAGAGATGTGTGTAGTTTGGAGATAATGGGTTTCCCATCCCTGTTCCAAGGGTCTGGAGGTCAAATGTCAAATAGAAAAGAGTTTTTAGTGAGAACTAGTTGCTCAAGCTGAATGATATCATTTGTTGGCATGTCGCTGGTTGGAGAGGAAGAACTAGAGGGCCACCATACCTCCATCATTCAGAATGTTAGTCCTTCACTTATATCGTGTATATTTTGTAGTTTCATTAGAATGTCAGTGGTGTCTTTTTAAATAGCATGACAACTGTTTGACTACTGGATGAATGTGAGAGTCCACATCAGACTGTTTTTCAGTTAGGGGAGCCGGTACCTGAAACGACAGGTCTTAATGGAGGGTCTGATTTGTCAACCTTTAACAGGACCATAAAAGGATTGAAACTGGAGGTTTTGGGACAAAGATATTTACATTTCTGTTCTGTCAAACATTTATTTTGTAGTCCTTTATCGAGGACTTTTTATTCACTTCGATTTTATAGTTGGAGGTATCATCAAACATCTATTTATTGTAAATAAATAATAATAATTCAATGTGAATACTATAAATGTTTAATATACATCTATTAGGAATCACTAATCCCACCTCCCTTATCTGATAACCAAATGATCATTAAGTCATCAGAGCATTTGTTCGACTCCCGGATGGTTGACGTTGTAAATGTGGACGCTCACTGCGTCTCTGTAGTTAGTTGTCAGTCATTTTTCATATTGACTTGAAAGGGGGTTTGTAACTGTATATGTTACAAAGAAAAACCCTTTGCTTAAAACATCCGTTCACTAGAAAGCTGTTTTATCTGATGAGTTAGAGCACCTCAAGCACTACCCTGAAGGCACATGATGCTGTGTTTCACGCAGCTCTTAGGTTTATTATCTACCTACACCATAAATACAGGGCATTCGCGAAGCATTCAGACCTCCAATTGTTCCACATTTTGATACGTTACAGCCTTATTCTGAAATTGATTAAATGATTGTTTTTTTCTCTCATCAATCTATACATAATAACCCATAATGACAATGCAAAAATAGGTTTTTAGAATCTTTTTGAAATTTATATTTACAAAAAAAAAAAAAAATGAAATATTGCATTTGCACTAGTGTTCAGACCATTTACTCAGTACTTTATTGAAGCACCTTTGACAGCGATTACTGCCTCAAGTCTTCTTTTGTATGATGCTACAAGCTTGGCACTCCTTTGTTGAGTTTCTCCTCTTCTTCTCAAGCTCTGTCAGGTTGGATGGGGGGCATCGCTGCACAATTTCTTTGGTACCCTTCCCCAGATCTGTGCCTCGACACAATCCTGTCTCGGAGCTCTACGGACAATTCCTTCAACCTCATGGCTTGGTTTTTGTTCTGACATGCACTGTCAACTGTAGGACCTTATATAGACAGGTGTGTGCCTTTCCAAATCATGTCCAATCAATTGAATTTACCACAGGTGGACTCCAATCAAGTTATAGAAACATCTCAAGGATGATCAATGGAAACAGGATGCACCTGAGCTCAATTTCGAGTGTCATAGCAAAGGATCTGAATTTTATTTTTATTTGCAAACATTTCTAAAAAACTGTTTTTGCTTTGTCATTATGGGGTGTTGTGTGTAGATTGATTGGAGAAAAATACAATTTAATCAATTTTAGAATAAGGCTATAATGTAACAAAATGTGGAAAAAGGGAAGGGGTCTGAATTTCTTTCCGAATGCACTGGATCTCTCTCTTTTCTCTTCTCTCTCTCTGCCAGCTCTCAGCTCAGTCTCTCTCTCTGCCAGCTCTCAGCTCTGTCTCTCTCTCTGGCAGCTCTCAGCTCTGTCTCTCTCTGCCAGCTCTCAGCCCAGTTTTTCTCTCTGCCAGCTCTCAGCTTAGTCTCTCTCTCTGCCAGCTCTCAGCCAGCTCTCAGCCCAGTCTCTCTCTCTGCCAGCTCTCAGCTCAGTCTCTATCTCTCTCTGCCAGCTCTCAGCCCAGTCTCTCTCTCTCTGCCAGCTCTCTCTCTCTCTCTCTCTCTCTCTCTCTCTGCCAGCTCTCAGCTCTGTCTCTCTCTCTGCCAGCTCTCAGCTCTGTCTCTCTCTGCCAGCTCTCAGCTCTGTCTCTCTCTCTCTGCCAGCTCTCAGCTCTGTCTCTCTCTCTCTGCCAGCTCTCAGCTCTGTCTCTCTCTCTCTGCCAGCTCTCAGCTCTGTCTCTCTCTCTCTACCAGATCTCAGCTCAGGCTCTCTCTCTCTGCCAGCTCTCAGCTCAGGCTCTCTCTCTCTGCCAGATCTCAGCTCAGGCTCTCTCTCTCTGCCAGCTCTCAGCTCAGTCTCTCTCTCTGCCAGATCTCAGCTCAGTCTCTCTCTCTCTGCCAGATCTCAGCTCAGTCTCTCTCTCTCTGCCAGATCTCAGCTAAGGCTCTCTCTCTCTGCCAGATCTCAGCTCAGGCTCTCTCTCTCTGCCAGCTCTCAGCTCAGTCTCTCTCTCTCTCTGCCAGCTCTCAGCTCAGTCTCTCTCTCTCTCTGCCAGCTCTCAGCCCAGTCTCTCTCTCTGCCAGCTCTCAGCCCAGTCTCTCTCTCTGCCAGCTTTCAGCCCAGTCTCTCTCTCTCTCTGCCAGCTTTCAGCCCAGTCTCTCTCTCTTTGCCAGCTCTCAGCTCAGTCTCTCGCTCTCTGCCAGCTCTCAGTTCAGTCTCTCTCTCTGCCAGCTCTCAGCCCAGTCTCTCTCTCTCTGCCAGCTTTCAGCCCAGTCTCTCTCTCTTTGCCAGCTCTCAGCTCAGTCTCTCTCTCTCTGCCAGCTCTCAGCTCAGTCTCTCTCTCTCTGCCAGCTCTCAGCTCAGTCTCTCTCTCTCTGCCAGCTCTCAGCTCAGTCTCTCTCTCTCTCTGCCAGCTCTCAGCTCAGTCTCTCTCTCTCTCTCTGCCAGCTCTCAGCTCAGTCTCTCTCTCTCTCTGCCAGCTCTCAGCTCAGTCTCTCTCTCTCTCTCTGCCAGCTCTCAGCCCAGTCTCTCTCTCTCTCTGCCAGCTCTCAGCCCAGTCTCTCTCTCTCTGCCAGCTCTCAGCCCAGTCTCTCTCTCTCTGCCAGCTCTCAGCTCAGTCTCTCTCTCTGCCAGCTCTCAGCCCAGTCTGTCTTTGTTGGCTCTTTGTTTTAGACCAAATTGTTGCTTTGATATCCACCACAGGACAGGAAGAGATGGTCCTCTGTGTTGGACCAGCCGGTTAGGCTAGCTACTGTTGTCTAAGCTCCTCAGCATTGTGGACCTGAATGCTACCGTAGTAGCAGACTGACTGACTGGCACAGATGAGTTTTTTAAAACTTTGTGGTTGTGAATGACCGTTGGATAATGAGCTAACGTCTGACCGCTCTATTCTGAAGGAACTGAAGGACTTTGGCTGGTGATAAACATGGGGAAACTTTGTAACACTTTATTAAGAAAACAGGAAGATCCCCTCATCTGTGATCTGAGCAATCAAGTGTGTGCGGCGTGACTGCTGAGGGTAAAATCTTTGCGTCCTCTGATAAGAATGTTACAACAACAGGAAGAGGGCTCTTGAGTCATAGACACACAGCACAGCACCGCAACTATTGAGACTACTGACATGTAGCCTGATGTGATGTATAGCTTGAGCACATACAGCCTACACTGAAAACAACTGAGCTGGGTGACTGGAGCCTGGTGACTGGTGACTGGAGCCGGGTGACTGGAGCCGGGTGACTGGAGCCTGGTGACTGGTGACTGGAGCCGGGTGACTGGAGCCTGGTGACGGGTGACTGGAGCCGGGTGACTGGAGCCGGGTGACTGGAGCCTGGTGACTGGTGACTGGAGCCTGGTGACTGGAGCCTGGTGACTGGTGACTGGAGCCGGGTGACTGGAGCCTGGTGACTGGAGCCGGGTGACTGGAGCCGGGTGACTGGAGCCGGGTGACTGGAGCCTGTTGACTGGAGCCTGGTGACTGGAGCCTGGTGACTGGAGCCGGGTGACTGGTGCCGGGTGACTGGAGCCGGGTGACTGGAGCCGGGTGACTGGAGCCTGTTGACTGGAGCCTGTTGACTGGAGCCTGTTGACTGGTGACTGGAGCCTGTTGACTAGTGACTGGAGCCTGGTGACCACAAAATGTAGAACATGTCATATTTCGGAGATTCTCTAGCTACATTCCAGCTGTAGATCCACACAGCTGTAGATTTGCACAGCTGTAGATTTGCACGGCTGTAGATTCGCACGGCTGTAGATTCACACGGCTGTAGATTCACACGACTGTAGATTCACACAGCTGTTGTATGAATGTTCTGAATGAGTGAAACTAGGTGTAGGATATGAGTGTTGTGTGTTTCGGGGCCACCACTGTTTTTTTTGTTTTTATTTCACCTTCATTTAACCAGGTGGCCAGTACAGGACAAGTTCTCATTTACAACCTTGCGACCTGGCCAAGATAAAGCAAAGCAGTGCCACACAAACAACAACACAGAGTTACACATGGAATAAACAACTGTACAGTCAATAATACAGTAGAATAATCTACATACAGTGTGTGGAAATGAAGGAGGTGAGGCTATAAATAGGCCATAGTGGAGAAATAATTACAATTTAGCAAATAAACACTGGAATGATAGATGTGCAGAAGATGAATGTGCAAGTAGAGATACTGGGGTGCAAAGGAGCAACAACAACAACAATAACATGGGGATGAAGTAGATAGATGGGCTGTGTACAGATGGGCTGTGTACAGATGGGCTGTGTACAGATGGGCTGTTTACAGGTGGGCTATTTACAGATGGACTATGTACAGGTGCAATGATCTGTGAGCTGCTCTGACAGCTGATGCTTAAAGTTAGAGAGGGAGATATGAGTCTCCAGCTTCAGAGATTTTTGCAATTTGTTCCAGTCATTGGCAGCAGAGAACTGGAAGGAAAGGCAGCCAAAGTTGGTGCTGGCTTTGGGGATGACCAGTGAAATATACCTGCTGGAGCGTGTGCTACGGGTGGGTGTTGCTATGGTGCCCAGCGAGCTGAGATAAGGCGGGGCTTTACCTAGCAGGGTTTTGTAGATGACCTGGAGCCAGTGGGTTTGGCGACGAGTATGAAACGAAGGCCAGCCAACGAGAGTGTACAGGTCACAGTGGTGGGTAGTATATGGGGCTTTGGTGACAAAACTGATGGCACTGTGATAGACTACATCATCATACATTCGCTGTAAATCAAATCAAAGTTTGTCACGTGCGCCGAATACAACAGGTAGACCTTACAGTGAAATGCTTACTTACAGGGCCGTACGCGTTACCCGACTGGAGGCCGAGCCGTACCAGGCAGTGATGTACTGGGCCGTACGCGTTACCCGACTGGAGGCCGAGCCGTACCAGGCAGTGATGTACTGGGCCGTACGCGTTACCCGACTGGAGGCCGAGCCGTACCAGGCAGTGATGTACTGGGCCGTACGCGTTACCCGACTGGAGGCCGAGCCGTACCAGGCAGTGATGTACTGGGCCGTACGCGTTACCCGACTGGAGGCCGAGCCGTACCAGGCAGTGATGTACTGGGCCGTACGCGTTACCCGACTGGAGGCCACAGTATTCATACCGTAGATCGTTTTGCTGCTTATGTTTTTCATTTCATATTTGTCTTAGGTGTTTTCTAACTGTTTTACATTTGTTATCAAACTATTTTTGTTGCATTTCAAATTTGCTTCTGATGCTGCTTTTTTGGAAAATGCAATTGAGGTTTTGAGTAGCCAAATGATTGGCTACCTGTATGGAGTTCATCATTTCATTTGAGTTGAATGTGTCAATGAATCCCTCTGCAGTGCCCATCTGTTGAATGTGTCAATGAATCCCTCTGCAGTGCCCATCTGTTGAATGTGTCAATGAATCCCTCTGCAGTGCCCATCTGTTGAATGTGTCAATGAATCCCTCTGCAGTGCCCATCTGTTGAATGTGTCAATGAATCCCTCTGCAGTGCCCATCTGTTGAATGTGTCAATGAATCCCTCTGCAGTGCCCATCTGTTGAATGTGTCAATGAATCCCTCTGCAGTGCCCATCTGTTGAATGTGTCAATGAATCCCTCTGCAGTGCCCATCTGTTGAATGTGTCAATGAATCCCTCTGCAGTGCCCATCTGTTGAATGTGTCAATGAATCCCTCTGCAGTGCCCATCTGTACGATTGGTTCATGTTGTAGAGTTTATTGGGCTGTTTTTTTTATGAATATTGCTGCTTCATTTCTTCAGAAACACGTTGATCTGACTGTGATCTGACAATGGTGTCTGTGGTCTGACATGGACCCCTCCTCCGTTTAGTACATTCAAATCATTCACTGTCAGTGATGGCATAATCGACTACACTTGTCCCAAGAGCTGAGCAGTAAGTAAACTGACCTAAAGAGTCCCCTCTGATTCTACCATGAGGCTCGACAGAGATGCACTAACTCCTTCCCGTTTCTGGTCAGGATTCGGTCAGGACTGTTTCTATTATGTATAATAGGACTACTGTACAAGGAGGATGGTTACCTCCCTCATCAGAACCTGTTCTCACATTGACATCTCCACAAAGAAGCACTGAAATGTAATGATTTCTGTCTGGAGATTATCCAAAAACAGACCATCCTAATATGAAGAATCTGAAGGAGGAGCACAAGCTGCACATATGTATACATCATTGTCACAATAGATTGAACCTTTGTTGGGTTTTAGCCAAATGTGATTAGTACCTTTTTTTCATTTCATTCAGTGCTAAGTCCTGCTCATGCCAAATTATGATCAAATCACATTTTATTGGTCACATACACATGGTTATCAGATGTTAATGGTCACATACATATGGTTATCAGATGTTAATGGTCACATGGTTAGGAGATGTTAATGGTCACATGGTTAGCAGATGTTAATGGTCACATGGTTAGCAGATGTTATTGGTCACATGGTTAGCAGATGTTATTGGTCACATGGTTAGCAGATGTTATTTGTCACATACACATGGTTAGCAGATGTTATTGGTCACATACACATGGTTAGCAGATGTTATTGGTCACATGGTTAGCAGATGTTATTGGTCACATGGTTAGCAGATGTTATTGGTCACATACACATGGTTAGTAGATGTTATTGGTCATATACACATGGTTAGCAGATGTTATTGGTCACATGGTTAGCAGATGTTATTGGTCACATGGTTAGCAGATGTTATTGGTCACATACACATGGTTAGTAGATGTTAATGCAAGTGTAGTGAAATGCTTGTGCTTCTAGTTCCGACAGTGCAGTAATATCTAACAAGTAATCAAACAATTCCCAAACGACTACCTTATACACACAAATCTAAGTAAAGGGATGGGATAAGAATATATACATATAAATATATGTGTGAGCTGTCCTGAGGTGGGTCTGGTCTGGTAGAGCTGTGTTGTAATGGACCGGGCCTAGTGCAGCTGTCCTGAGGTGGGTCTGGTCTGGTAGAGCTGTGTTGTAATGGACCGGGCCTAGTGCAGCTGTCCTGAGGTGGGTCTGGTCTGGTAGAGCTGTGTTGTAATGGACCGGGCCTAGTGGAGCTGTCCTGAGGTGGGTCTGGTAGAGCTGTGTTGTAATGAGGTGGGTCTGGTAGAGCTGTGTTGTAATGGACCGGGCCTAGTGGAGCTGTCCTGAGGTGGGTCTGGTAGAGCTGTGTTGTAATGGACCGGGCCTAGTGGAGCTGTCCTGAGGTGGGTCTGGAAGAGCTGTGTTGTAATGGACCGGGCCTAGTGG